>NC_063350.1:7590057-7703894 GCF_021869965.1 Rhincodon typus
AGGCCCGAAACGTCAGCCTTCCTGCTCCTCTGATGCTGCTTGGCCTGCTGTGTTCATCCAGCTCTACACCTTGTTATCTCAGATTCTCCAGCATCTGCAGTTCCTACTATCTCTGATGCCAGTAAGAATCTATTTCATGGCGAGCAGCCTATTTATTCTAAGCCTATTTAAACTGCCTCTAAGCAGAGTTACAATTAAGGTCTATTTACATTGCAACATAGGAGATAGGGGCAGGAATAGGCCATTTGGTCCTTGGGGTCTTCTCTGCCATTCAATAAATTCACGGCTGATCTGGAAAGATAATACCATTAAGTAGTTTCTGCAGCTGGAAGGCATGACCGAAACCACAACAAAGACTCTTGATAAAAGCAAGATTACGTTACATTACCAACGAAGTACAATGAGTGAGGGATAACTACACAACCATGTGCATCAAATCAAGTTGTAGTCATTTATGGTAGTGCAGTCTCTCGACGTGATTGATGGCGGATTTACATAACTGTTTAATCATTTGGACTTGAGGTGTCAATATGCCCAGCCAATGTATTACACTATTCCAATGTCACCAGTAATACAGGGCTAGAAATAACAAGGTGTAAAGCTGGATGAACACAGCAGGCCAAGCAGGGCTCTCTGCTTTGTGCTCTGCCTCTCAGGCACAGGTTCCTGAGCCATCCACAAAAAGATCTTGATTCTTGGGAGGCAAAGATTCAAAAACAGAGGGTGGCAGATTTTTCCAGATTACAGTTACGAAGGAAGGAAAGCATGTAGACGGCCACCAGGGCTTAACTGAATGGTAGGACAAGCTCAAGGGGCTGAATGGCCTACTCCCCATTCCATGTTCTTAAGAAAGACACAGTCTTAATGCACGCCCTCCTGATTGGAAAGGCAACTGGCAATTTGTGCGATGGTGGTGGCGGCAAAGAAACAGAAGGATTCATACTGCTGTCACCGACTCAACACAAAACCCTTCCCACTTTACACAAGGGTAAACCAACTTGAATTATTCAAACAGTTCAGCTTCGAGCAATTTATTTTTGCTTGTCAGAATGCCTGCCACACTTTTCCATCCCTTGAATCAGAAACTACCTTCCTTGTGCTAACCTGAATCACCAATATGTGTCAGCTGCCCTGAGCCAAGAAAAACTCCAAGCACAAGCCAATATTTAATAGTGCAGCAAAGGAAATTAATGAGATGAATGGATTAGACTAAGCAATTAGATCGCAATTTGATAAAGATAATTATTGGGGCATTAGGCTTGCGACTGTGCAAAGAAAGCTAAAGCCTGCTATGTCAAGCAACAACAGCTTATATTTATATGGCACCCTTAAAGGAACAAAACATCCCAAGATGCTTCAGAGCCATGTGAGATGATCAAAAACTTGGTTAAAGAGATGGGTGTTAAGGAGCATCTTAAAGTAGAAGAAAGGGAGGGGGAAAGAGAGGTGGAAAGATTTATAATCAGAATTTCAGAGTTGAAGGCATGGCTGCCAACAGTGAAGGAACTAAACTCAACAATGTGCAAAACGCCAAAATTGGAGCTCTGCAAAGATCTTAAGGGATTGTAGGTGGTGGTTACAGAGATAAGGAGGGGATAAACTATGAAGGGATTGAAAAACAAGAATTGGAATTCATAAATTGAGGTTTATTCAAACAGGAGCAAATACAGGTCAGTGAGCACAGGGGTGAATAGAACTTGGTGCCAAATTCGGATGCTACGTTGAGTTTTGGATGAGATCTAGACATTAGTTTTTGAACAGGTCAGTTCTACTTATCTGCAAATCTTCAGAACTTTAGAATAATTACTTACAATTAACTAACTCTTTACACTTTGGGATGCAGTACCTATGAAGTGCATTGGACTATCAAGCACCCACACATTATGATAATGTGAACCATGACATAAACTGCAGTCTGCAACCCCTACTTTCTAAGGCATTTTCTGTCATTGATGTCACCAAAGTACCTGATTCCCTGGGAGGATGACTCTATTCAACGGGTCTCGACATTACAGGAAAAGAAGTCAAGTAAGTTTAAAGCAGACTCATCATTTCCTTCTAACCAAAAGGAGAATATCTCTGGGGAAACACCAGCTGGATGTTCCCTCCCTCTTTAAAGATACTGCGCACGACAGTAACAATCGACGAAAAGTAGTCCCGGAAAGGGAAGCCAGTGAAAGCACAGGTCAAAGACAAAAATCCGAATCAAAGAGAGAAAATTATTGTTCCGTCCTGGCAGACTGTTGAGAGACGGGGTTGTGATTTACTGAGTACCTGGCTTAGGTCAATTTTAACAGCGACTCAGTTTTTATTGCTGCCAGACACCATAAATCAACCATCACTGAGACCTGCTCCAAGCTGCTATTAATCATGAGGACAATATTGTGGAAATGATATGGCCTGTTTTTACATGGTTTAATTGCTTTTTAAAAGAAGAGACAATTACACAAAAACAGATAACAAGTACATCAGAACAAATAGCCCCATCACCCTCACTATATGATAGTTGCTGGGACTATGACTCAAAAGCTTTCTTAGCCAGTGCCAGCACAAAGGTTAAGGACATAGTCACACAGAGTAAAGGGGTCCAGTGAATTAGTATTTGTGAAATCAGCAGAAGCTTAAGATAATTTAATTCCCTATAGTGAAAGCAATGTTTCCCTAAAAACTTCTGAAGTCCCAAGTTCCAATGAATAATTCTGGAGACCTAGATCTCTTGGAAATTAACAGATTACAAAAACAAAATGAGTTATTGCCTAATAAATATACAGGATATGTGCCAAAGGTGACACTGACGATCAACATTTTAAAATTTCCATAATTCTTTAAATTATTTATTTGATCTTCAGATTCAATATGATATGCCACAAATATCAATTTATATGAAGAAAATACAGTCATCAAATTATTGTTATTTTGGTCACCCTTCAAACTCTTGTGCAGGACAAGTTCAAGAGGAAATAGTAATTTAACCATAACCATAATATTTCTTAGTTAAAAGACTTCCCCTTACATCCTGAAATTGGGAGTTGAATCTACAGTTTAGCATCTCATCCAACTTGCCATTCTAACATGAGCTCAAACAAGTGGATTAAGATGGCTAATTGACTCTGGTAGGGTGCAATGAAGAACCTGGTCAAAAAAGACTTAATAAAATCAACTTGTGTTCGTGTATTACCTTCAATGTAGGTGATTAAGGCTGACCCAAAGATGGAGACGGTAAGGCAGACTAAAAGCTTGGGCGGAAAAGTACTCCCCATGAACCAAAGGTGGAAAGAGTTAGAGAAGGGATTGATCGAGCTATCAAAGGCAGGGAATAAGTAATGGTTGATACACAACATGCCAGAACTAGACAAGCACAGAATCACCACGCATTCACCGATGAGGGCATCGCTGGCTCGGCAGCACTTATTGCCCAGAGGACAATTAAGAGTCAACCACATTGCTGTGGGTCTGGAATCACATGTAGGCCAGACCAGGTGAGGAAGGCATATTTCCTTCCCTAAAGGACATTAGTGAACCAGGTGGGTTCTTCTGACAATGGATTCATGGTCATCATTAGAAACTCTTAATTCTAGATTTTTAATTCAAATTCCACCAACTGTCATGGTGGGATCGAACTCATGCCCCCAGAACATTACTTGGGTCTTTGGATCAACAGTCCAGTGATAATACCACTAGGCCATTGCCTCCCCTTCTAATGACCTTTGACTTTCCAAGACAACATTACTGGATAGAAGTAAGGAGCGAAAGTCCTGTTCTTGTGCCTAGAGGTGACAAGGCCAGCAGTAGTTCCCCAGCTCTCTCAGTAATCAGAAAGACACAACAGCCTCAGATAGGGGAACAGCACAGAATCACCAGAACATAGTCCAATGTTGCACAATTTCAGAATCAATTCAATTCCTAAACTGCTTCAACCTCACTTTTCTAATTTAAGCTCCTTAACTCTTGAAGAACTGACAATGAGTACATCATCTCAACTATCTTGCAAAATCTCAATGTGTGTTATGTAAGAAGAATTAACTTACAAAGGCAAATATTTGGAGTACAAGGCACAAGAAACAAATGTTGCTTCTTTATAGTATTAACTGATGGAGAATCACTGGCCAAGATGTGTTGTGGGGACTTACACTTGGATTGTTTTGTGTTGTACTAGTCATATTTTTGTTTTCATTTAATGTTCATTCTCTTAATGTGCAAAATCTTGCACATCCCTATATGCCCCAAATCTCTCACTGTGGATTGAAATGACTGAACAGCTTGCCAGACCACTTTATTTTCCTGATTACCCCAGGATCTGGAGTTGAAACCATAATCAGATCAGCCATGTTCTAATTGAAAGGAAAAGCATGCTCAGAAAGAGGCCTCAGACCTTTCAGTTCCATTTGAGCTCCACTGAGAACAATTTGCACTTACATGGTAACTTTAACACAGTAAATATGCCAAGGCGCTTTATAGGAATGTTATCAAAGAGAATAAGAGCAGCACAGGTAAAGAACAAAGGAAACAACAAGTAGCCAATTTCATGGATTTGACACAGGCTGAAGTGTAACATATCAAAAGTTTTTAATTGGAGCAGTTATCGAGTTTCAGTGAGATTGCAACCAGGTAAATCTGTCAGCTTTACTTTCCAGTAAAGTTGATGTGCAGCCTGAGGTACAGAGTCTATCACAGTGTGATTTGTCAGTTAGTCAGAGACCAGGATTAATTATTTCCAGTGGGATTCACAGCAGTTAAAGGAGTTTATTGCTCATCCTGAATATGCTACTTTTTCAGATAGTTTGCTTATAGGATTTTGGTGTGTGAAGGAGGGGTGAAAACTTGCTATTTGGGTAATTTTCCCCATCTTCACCAACACTGCAATTGGAACAAGACTTTTGCATTTTTAAACTCCAAATCTCAAGCAACAAAACTCTATTTATTTGCTGCAATTGAATGCTAACATTTTGTGCCTCATACACAAGAAACCCAGATCCCTCTGCTGGATTTTTTTGGAGACTCTCTTCATTTAAATAACAGTCTGCCTTTTGATTCTTCCTATCAAACTGCATGACTTCATACTTTTTTTACATTTCATTCCGTCTGCCAAGATTTTGCCCACTTGAACAATTTATCCATATCCTCTTGCAGATTCCTACGTCCTCATCACAATATGCTCTCCCATTTTTATGTCAAAATGCAGAGATTGAACTCTGCTACAAGTCATTAATATTGCTAGTAAATATTTGAGACTGACACACAAGGAACAGACTTAAGTTATTTAAGAAAAAAATCCAGTGAGATCTAAAATATAAAGCTACGAATTATGATCTTAAAAGTGGAGAGACTAGAGGAGCTGGTATTAGTCTCCTCAGAACAAAGAACTTAAGGGAGATTTAATATGATTGAAACCCCAGAGGGCTTTAACAGAACACTTAGAAAGAAAAATCATCTCTCTAAGATCACACTTCAGTCTTCAACTTTCTAGTCTACAGTACACTTGTATGATTGAGGGGCCGTAATCTCCCAGGTTACGGATTAAAAGCAGAAAAGTGGGATTAGGTTGGATGGTTACTTGTCGACTGGCAGATTCATGATTATCTGAAACGCTTCCTTTTAATTGTGTGTACTTGATCAACCTTTCCAATAGATAAAACCACTCGGCACCAGTATCATTCATGTAAATATTTCCTGGCACCTTCTCCAGTACCTTGATATCATTTTTTAACAATGGACTGTAGACTGTTCACAGCACTCCAACGTGATTTAGCCAAGGTTCTATACACACTTAACATAATTTCTCTGTGTCTCTACTCTATGAATCCTAGGATTTCTTTTTTCCAAAAAAAAAATCTACACCGGTACTTTGAGACTTGTGCATCTGTAACCCATAGATCCTACCCATTTAGACACTTGTTGCCCGTGGACTGCAGAGGCTTTCTCCCAGATGCACTGACACTTAAATGAATTTAAATTAATTTTCCAATCAACAGCTCATTCTGCAGCTTTTTCAGCGCCTTTTGTATTTTATCAGACTTCTCTCCAGAGTTAACTACACTGTAAAGTTTGTACCATTCAACAGTCTTTGAAATTGCAACTTCTGATTCCAGAGTTCGAATTGTTTTTGCAAATAGTGAACAATAGTGGTCCCAGCTACAATACCTGTGGAACACAATGACATGGGCAAGCATGACTATGTGCATGAAAAGAAGAACATGTTAAGAAAACTAAACAGAAAAATGTTGTCTTTCTAGTGCTCCAAGTTCTAAAAGTTAAAATACATGTAAAACAAACCCATTAGCTTCCTCCTGAATTCCCAGCATATGTCTCCACTGTGTGGATCTGTGTGTCACAGCACTAGCAAAAAACATTTCTTCTTATAACACGTAGCATAGTCGGTCAGCAGTTTCTTTTTCTAGCCTGGCAAATTATTAACTACAGCTCAGTCTCAGGTATCACAAGCAGAAGGAAATATAACACAATTTTTTTATTTATTTGTGGGATGTGGCCATTGCTGGCTGGCCAGCATTTATTGCCTGTCCCTAACTGCCCTCAAGAAGGGGTGCTGACCTGCCTTCTCGAACCACTGCAGTCCACCAGCTATGGGTTGACCCACATTGCCATTAGGAAGGAAATTCCAGGATTTTGACCCAGAGTCGGGATGGTGTGTGGTTTGGAGGGGAACTTGAAGGTGATGGTGTTCCGTTGTATCTGCTGCCCTTGATCTTTGAGATGGAAGGTGCTGTCTAAGGATCTTTAATGAATGCGGTGCATCTTGTAGATAGTACACATTGCTGCTACTGAATGTCATTGGTGGAGGGAGTGGATACTTGTGGATGATGTGCCAATCAAGCGGCTGCTTTGTCCTGGATGGTGTTAAGCTTCTTGAGTGTTGTTGGAGCTGCACCCATCCAGGCAAGTGGGGGAATATTCCATCACACTCCTGACTTGTGCCTTGTAGATGGTGGACAGGCTTTGAGGAATCAGGAGATGAGTTACTCGCCGCAGTATTCCTGGCTTCTGGCCTACTCTTGTAACCACTGTGTTTATATTGTGAGTCCAGTTGAGTAAACCCCAGGATGTTGATAGTGGGGGATTCAACGATAATAATATCATTGAATATCAAAGTGCGGTAGTTTTATTGTCTCTTATTTGTGATGGTCATAGCCTTAAACCATAGTTTTAAGCTGAAGTCTTGCTCATTTTAAATGCTGCTTTGTCACAACAGGAGCATTACACCATGTAAGGCAAAGTGCTGCGCTCTACACTTTTATTGTGTTTAAGATCTAATGCCAGACATTAACTCTCTAGAGGTCACTATTGGAGGAATGATTTGAAAATTTCCAGCTGAGTTGTAAGAAGTCAGCATAAAACTAATGTACTTTTTTAAATATCTCTACTACTCAGGGATATAGAGTATGCAGTATGTTTAATACACCTCAATTAGAAAAAGAGACAGGAAAAGTTCTTTCATCCAAGCTTCCTTTGAATACCCTTACTTTTTGAACAGTACTATGAGATTTTATACATTCACTTGAACTGACAGAAAGCAGCACAGATTAATATCTTATCCAATAAAGCACCATCTCCAACAACACAGTATTTCTTCACACTGCACAGAAGAATCTGTCTATGTTACTGACTTAGTCTTGGAATGGAGACTGAACTCAAATGAAACAATTCCACCACTGAGATGGGAGACCTTTAGATCAGCATTCAAAGGCAGCACATTGAAATATTCCAAGACGCAGCTCTTGTACAGAAAACTGCATTTAGCTAGAGGCAGATTAAGAATCAAGATCATAGATCATAGAATCCCTACAGTGTGGAAACAGGCCCTTCGGCCCAACAAGTCCACACCGACTCTCAGATCATCCCACCCAGACCCAAACCCCTATAATCCACCTAAGCTACACATCACTGAACACTGTGGGCAATTTAAGCATGGCCAATCCACCTCGCTTGCACATCTTTGGACTGTGGGATGAAACCGGAGCACCCAGAGGAAACCCACACAGACATGGGGAGACTGTGCAAACTCCACACAGACAGTTGCCCGAGGGTGGAATTGGACCCAGGTTCCTGGTACTGTGAGGCAGCAGTGCTAACCACTGAGCCACCATGCTGCCCTGGCAAAGAGATCCATTGAAGACATAACAAGCAGTTAAGAGCTCACTAAAAGCTAAAAAAAAAACTGAATACTGATTCATGAGCATGACAACTTGCATTTATGTAGCACCTTTAATATCTTGAAATATCCCACAACAAATTTTTAGTAGAGAAAATTTGGCTCCAAGCCAAGTGAGGAAATACTGGGCCAAACCAGGAGGTTTTGAGGAGTGTCTTCAAGGGAAAAAAAAAAGAGATTTCAGGACATTCAGGATGTCAGAATTGGAGGAATGCAGAGATGGCAAAGATGAAGGGGGTTGCTCAGATGTAAGGTTATAGAGGAATTAGAACACAAGGATTAGTAACTGGGGATCAACTTAAACAACAATCAACAAAAATTGCTTTTATGATTTTTGTTAGTATAATCTAATGAACTAATCCAATTATAAACACAAGATTTTGAAGGGGCTTCACAAGTTAGACACTGGACATTTCCTCTTGTGGAGAAATTTATATCCAATGAGACAACTGTTTCAAAATAAGAGGTCAAGGGAATCTTGGGCAGGCTGTCCCAATGTTGGTTCAATAAAGGATTATTAACCTGTGCCCCGAGACTCTTGAGAATATTTTGTAGAAAAGTCTACCTCAACACATGTATGGTGGAAATTAGGAGATAGTTTAGCTCTTGGAGGACCTTAGCGTTTGGAATTCTCCACCCTACTGAGTAATGATGGCTGGGTCATTGAATATATTCAAGACTCAGTTAAGCAGACTTTTGACTGACAAGGGAGTCAAGGGCCATGATAGGCTAGCAGGAAAGTGGAGATAAAACCACAATCAGGTCTGCCATGATTTTACTGAATGGCGAAGGAGGCTCAAGAGATAAATAGTCTACCCCTACTCCCACTATGATTGTATGAAAACTTCCAAAGCTCCCACTCCAACTGTGCCTAGTGACGTCTGTGGGAATCTGCGTGCAAGCAATCACATTCAAGATTGTAAGGCAGTGATGCTTGCCATGATTACTGCCTAAATTCTCAGCTCCCAGATTGCCGCTTGAGGCTGCAAACATTCATGGATGCAAAGTTTCAACATGAATTAGTGCCTTCACGGTCAGAGGGAGAGAAACTGAAAAGGACTTGAATAAAATCATCTGCAACTTAATTTTGGTGACATTTTACTTACTAAACAGTCTTACAACAATAATTCAAGAATTACAATGCTTAAACAGTAGTAACAGCTCTGAGCTTCCAGTGGGAATTTATGGATGTATTAATCAGAACCACATTATTTGCTTTATGACATTTCTATATGCCCGAGTGTTGGTTAAATGTGCTACCCTAAAACACAACTCCCTGGTAACACTTCCGTAACTAGACACAGGCTCTTTAGACAGTTGAGGGAGGGCACGAAGACAGATTGAGCAATTTGTTTTGAGGGGCGGGGGTGCCTTTTACTCAAGTCTGAAGTGAATGTGTGGTCTGAAACAATGGGATGCTGCCTCCAGCTCAGCAATCATTTTAATAAGACAGCGGTTTCCCGACTATGAGTAACAAGCAATTTTAAATGTAGTCTGATTTAAATGAGAGATTCTGCAGAATCAGGAAGAGGATGTATCTCATTGTGTCACCCACAAGAGCTTCTGACTGACAATACTTTGTTTCAATCTATTTTTCTCTTTAAGGAAGACAATGTTAAGTGACAATCTGTGGTGGCAGAAAGCATGCTACACCAATGCTGGGGAAAGGGAGACAGCTTTGCTATAACTAAAGGGAGACTTGCAATGATATAGCTCCATCCACAAGCTTTAGGCATCCCTTAGAGCTTTAGAGCCAGAAGTACATTTTGGAAGTAATACGAAAAGCACCGTAGCCGATTTAAAGACGTAGCAAGCTCCCAGTAACAGCAACGTGATAAACAAGCGGCAGGTTCACTCAGTGGTTAGCACTGCTACCTCACAGCACCAGGGACCCAGGTTCTTTTCTACCCTTGGGTGACCATCTGTGTGGTGTTTGCACATTCTCCCCATGTCTGCGTGGGTTTCGTCCTGGTGCTTCGGTTTCCTCCCACAGTCCAAAGATGGGCAGGTTAGGTGGATTGGCCATACTAAATTGCCCATGGTGTCCAGGCTAGTTGGATTAGCCATGGGAAATGTGGGGTTACAGGGAAAAGGTAGGGGGGGGATGGACCTGGGTGGGATGCTCTTTGAAGGGTTGGTGTGGACTTAATTGGCTGAATGGCCTGCTTCTACAATGTAGGGATTCTATGAAGCAAAAACTCTTAGTCAACAACAAAAAAAAAATTGCTGGAAAAGCTCAGCAAGTCTGGCAGCAATTTCTGTTTTTGTTTCTGATTTATAGCATCAGCAGTTTTTTTTCGGTTTTTATTATTTTTTAGTCAAGTAAGTTGAAAGATAAATACTAGGAAGGAAAGAACTCCTTTCATGTCTACCTCTGAAAGTGCAGCATTCCCTTAGTACTACTCTGGCAATTGACTATTGGCACTGCTCTCAGCTCTCTGGCATGTGACTACTCATACCTGTTATCAGGCTGAGATCGACTAATGTGGTACAAACAAGAGAGCAAAAGCATGGCCTTCTCTCTATTCCATTTTATTTGTTACTCAAACATTTATTATGTGACCACAAAAATAAGACATTAACAGCTGGCATTCCACATTCAGGATAGGATCAGGAGGAATATAGCAGGGAATTCAGGAGAAACATTCTTACCTGAGAGTTTTTTTTTTATTCACTCCTGGGATGTGGGAATCACTGGTAGGGACAGTATTTATTGTCTACTCCGAGCTGTCCTTGAGAAATCGCGAGAATGTGGAACACACTACCACAGGTAGTAGCTGAGGTGAATAGCAAAAATGAATTCAAGGCCAAACCAGTAAAATACACAAGAAAGAAAGAAGTAGAAGGATATGTTGATGGGATTAGGAGGAGAGGGGCAGGAGGTGACTCATGTGGAGCATGATGCCCAGCAGAGATTGTTGGGACAAGTAGTCTATTGCTGTTATGTAATTTATTATAACATAATCCCTCTTATCAGTGGGGACTGCTCAATCATTAGACAATGAATCACCTTCCAAACATTACAACAAAGGCAACCCTTCACACCTTACATCAATATCCTGCTAAACCATTCATATTGCCACAGCAACAATAGATGCAGTTTCCCAAGGATATAAAGACTGTCAGCTAGTAGCAAGGATTGAGGAAAAATTTATACAAATTTATACTATTTGCTGCACAAACAAAACCTCAAATATCTGATCATTAGATGTAATAATAATCAAAACTAGCTCGCTCTTGCCTCGGGGTGCCTATGTTTCACGATTGCATCTTTTGTACTTATAAAAAAATTACAGTGGCTTCAATCCCTGATTTTTCACTACTTTTCAGTTTGCATATGAAGTAAATCTGATCCTGTCACTTAGAAGCTGCAATCACATCCAACACTCCATCTCCCAACATCCTGGCTTCATCAAAATTGACATAAAAATCAAAGTCTTTATTTACCTTTAGTGGACAAATGTAAATCTGACAACATGAGACTGAGTTAAGAAAGAAGTTATTGAGGTGCAATGACTCTTTGTATATTTACTGCCCTCTTACCATTAAAAAAAAAAATCAACATATCTACTTATCCTATCAAAATGGATGATCTAACATTTTGCCACATTTTATTCCATCTGCCATATTCTTGCCTATTTGCTAATCTTTCTGAAGCCTTTTTTAAAATTCATTCACAGGATGGAGGTGGGTCGCTGGCTAGGCCAACATTTATTCCCATCCCTAACTGTCCAGAGACATTGCTGTGGGTCTGGAGTCACATGTAGGTCAGAATGGGTAAAGATGATAGTGTCCTTCCTTAAAGGACATTAGTGAACCAACAATCAACAATGGTTTCATGGTCATCATTAGACTCTTAATTCAGATTTTTATTGAATTCAAATTCCAACATTTGCAGTGGCAGGATTCAAATCCAGAACATTACCTGTGTTTCTGGATTAACAGTCCAGCGATAACACCACTAGGCCATCACCTTGCTGATATTAAAGCTGCTTTACACCTTCCTCACAACTCACATCCCACTTAGTTTCGTACTATTTGCAAGTTTGAATATATTACATTTGATTCCCAACTCTAAATCATTTATATATATAGTGATCAGCTTGGGCAATAGTACGGATCCTCATGGTACCTCACCAGTTACAGCCTGTTAACACGAGAATGATTCATTTATTCCTACTCTGTTTTCTGTCTGGTAGTCAATCATTAATCCATGCCAGTACATTACCTCATATCCCATCTGTTTTAATTTATCTAACCAGCCTCCTGTGGGGGACTTTTATAAAATCCTTCTGAAAATCTACGTATCCTACATTCTACAGCTCTCCTTTATCAATTTAGTTAGTGACATCTCAAAAAAAAACTTCAAATTTGTTTAATATGATTTCTCATTTACAAATCCAAGCTGACCATGCCCCAGATTATCATCAACCAGGTGTCTATTTATCCCATTTTTGTGGACTGGTAGTGTACCTACCTCTAAGCCAGGAGACCCAGGTTGAAGTTCCACCTGCTCCAGAGCAGTGTCATTACATACCCAAACAGACGGACTAATAATAACTAGGTTTTAGCATTTTCCTGACTACTGACGTAAGGCTAACAAGGCTTGTAGGTCCATTTTCGCTCTAGTTATCTTTTTAAATATTGGCGTGACATTTGCTGCCTTTCAATCTGTAGGAATGTTTCCAGAATCTGGAGAATTTTGGAAGATAATCACCAATGAATTGACTATCTTTACAGCCACCTCCTTCACCATCTGGGATGTAGATTATCAGGTCCTGGGGATTTATAAACCTTTAGCCTCATTAATTTCTGGAGTACACTCTTACAAAAGCTAATTTCTTTCTCACAAATGCTAATTTTCTCATTTCCTTGATAAAAATCGGTAAGCAAACCAACAGAAAAGGCTTGAAGCTACAAAAATAATAATAGGCAAAACTAAATGCTCTGTGTCATAGCAACTGAAATAAAGCATCTGATAATGGAAATAGCAAAAAAAAAGTACGATCTCATAGCCAATGCAGAGACATAGCTACAGGACGATATAGATCAGAACCCGAATATTCAAGGTTACATGTTGTTTGGTAAGGACAGGAAGTCGGAAAAATTAGGTGAAGCTCTGTTAAGTATTACACAATCAAGAGAGATGACCCAAGTTCAGAAAACTAGAATGTAGTAGTTTGGGTAGAGATGAGAAATGATAAAGGCAAGAAGCCTCCTTGTGGGAGTGCTGTACAGGTCCCTTAAAAGTAACCAGTGGGATGGGGTATAAATAAAGTATAATGGGAGCTAGTCAGAAAGGTATGGATCATGGAAGACTTTGGTCTACATACTGACTGGAAGAATCAGACAAGAATATGATAAGAAACAGGAGTAGGATATTCAGCCCTTCAACAAGATTATGGCTGATCTACCCCAAGTGTCAACCCATCGAGTGCCAGTTAAGCACAGTTATCAACACCATGAAATTTCAAAAATGTATCGATCTCCTCTTTAAAGACTTTTAGTGATCTATTCAAGACAAATTCTCTGGGGTACGGAATTTCAAACATTCATTTTCTCGAGGAGAAGAAATTCGTTTGCATCTCAATTTTAACTAGGTCCCCTAGTTGAGATTCTCCCCTACCCCCACACAGTGGATACATTTCAATATCTATCTGTCAATCCCCTTCATAATTTTCTATGTTTCAATTAAATCATCCCTCTTCCTTCAAAAGTCTGACTTGTTTAGCAGGCCTCACACCTAACATGTATTGTCTGACCTAAAATGTCACCTCTTCTTTGCACTGATAAAACCTTTAGTTCTCCCAGGACTGTGACTTGAAAGGAATTCGAGGATTTACATGTACATATTAATCAATTAAAATTTCCTAACTGATTAAAGATTTAACAGTATCTTAGATTTGTTTAATACATCCTCATCAGTGGTGTGAACCTTTGATCTTTTACTTATAAATTCTGTGTCTGATACTACCTCTCTCACTGACACCTGAAGGAGGATGGAGGCTCCGAAAGCTTGTTTTCAAATAAACCTGTTGGACTATAACCTGGTGTCACACGATTTTGGACCTTGTCCACCACAGTCCAACACCGGCACCTCCACATCTTGTTTAGCTGTTCTTGGCAGTCCATAAGACCATGAAGCATTGGAGCAAAAGTAGGCTGTTCAGCTCATTGTCAGCTCTGCAATTCAATGAAATCATGGTTGATCTGATAATCTTCAACTCCACTTTCCTGCCTTTCTCCCCGTTACCCTTGATGTTCTCACTGATTAAAAATTGGTCCGTCTCAGCCTTGGACACACTTAGCTACACACAGTATCTATAAAAAAATTCTACAGATTCACTATCCTCCGGAAGAAATTTCTCCTTACCGCCATCTTAAACAGGTGATCCTTTACTCAGATTATGCCTACTGGTCCTAGATCTCCCACAAGGAGAAAGAGCCTCTCAGCATCTACCTTGTCAAATTCTCTTGTATGTTTCAATAAGTTCACTGCTCATTCCATGAAATTCCAACAAGTAAAGGACCAACCGAATAAGACAGTCCTTCCCTACCCAGTATCAGGATAGTGAACCTTCTCTGGACTGCCTCCGATGTCACTATGTCTTTCCGTAGATAAGGGGACTAAACCTACCACAGAATCCCAGCTGTGGTCTGACTAGCACCTTGTATAGTTTGAGCAAGGCTTACTGATTTTTACAGTCCATTCCCTCTGAAATAAAAGCCAATATTCCATTTTGTCTTCCCTATTGTATGCTGAACTTCTAGCTAGCCTTTTTTTTTTGCACATGGATTGATTTTCTCCATTCAAACAGTATTTGGTGCCTTTATTCTTCCTACCAAAATGCCTAACATCAGATCTTCCTACATTATACTCCAAGTGTGAAGTATTTGCCTAATCACCTAACTTATCTCGGTCATGGTCACTATTTGACCTCCCAATGATTTCTGCATCATGTGCAAACTTGACAATAGCATTTGCGTTCCCCTCATTCAGGTTATTAATACATATTGTAAATAACTGTGCCCAGTGCCACTCTGCCAGTTACAGGATACCATGCTGAAAATGCCTCCCTCATCTACAGTTGTAATTCCGGGTCAGAGCTAAGGAATTAACCAGTATTTGCCATTCCCTTTAAGAATAAATTTTGTTCCAATTATTTCGAGTTCATTAAAGAAGCCTGGTGAATGTTTCTTTTATACTGGTTAGTAGTTCAAAAGAAAAGCAATTGGGGCAGTTTGGTAACTGAATAGTCAAAATTACACTAATGGTGGTGATTGGTGAGTGTGATTATCTGCGTACTCTTCCTCGTCACAGTCCTAGGAACAAAATCTCGAGATGGAATTTGATGAGAAGTCATGCCAAAGTTATTGCAGAAAATACAAGCTCATTGAATGGGGGTAAAACCTTGGCATGGATAGAAGACTGGCTAGCTAACAGGAAGTAGTGCACAGGCATAAATGGTCTTTTTGCGTTTAGTGAGTCGCAACAAATGCTGTGCCACAGGAGTCAGTGCTGGGACCTCAACTCTTTACAGTTTATAAATGACTTGAATGAAGGGACCAAAAATGTGGTTGCTGAATTTGCTGATGATAGTAAGATATTTAGGAAGGTTAGGTTGTGAAGAGGACATAAAAGTTTCAACAGCATTTTCTGCTTTTATTTAAAATAAAGGGACATAAGCTGGCTACAAGGGATATAGAAGATTAAGTGAAAGGGCAAAGATCTGGAAAATACAGAATAATATGCAAAAGTTTGCAGTTGTCCAGTGTGGAGCAATCAGATTCGCTATGATCTTACTGAACGGTAAAGGAAGCTCAAGGGAATGAGTGGCCTACGTCTGCTCCTCGTTCATATGTAGATCCCCATGGACCTTCAGAAGATGGACAGAAGCGCTAAGTGGGAAGAAACCTTGAATTTTTATTGAGCTATTTAATGACTTCTGAGAAAAACTTTCAACCTGGTACAATACTAGAACATGCGGAGCAAAAGATCCAAATTTGAGCCTGTCATTTTAACCAGAATTGAGAAAAAAAGTTATCAGGCAGACCTCTAACTCTTGATCATTAACTACTGATTCGTGTTCAATATACATAAACAAGGGTGACGTGAAAGGACTCCTGAACATTGCAGCTCTCAGTAAGCCAATATGCTGAGGAGACGACAGGAGGATGGAGGGGCAAAGAAAGACTGTATTCTCAGCACATTGGGGAATAAAGACTTTTGAACATTTTCACTTATAAGACCGCTGAACTAAAACTAACACCTATAAAGCTTTGCAATTGAGCTGTTAGATTGACAGCAGGATTAAGTCAAAGTTGAAATAACCCCAATGCCCCCTGAGGAAATGGCTATTGAGCATTTCTAAAGGAAACTGTTCTTAAATTCTGGATTTATCTGCAGTTTGTAACAATTCCATTAATAATACCTGCAGGCACCATTTAAGTGTTCAGAAATCCTTGATCAACGGACCTTTGTGACACAAGCAACTGAATGTAATGCTATAAAGCTACAATCTTATTACTGTAGATTTCAACATATTACCCTCAAGAACTTAGACAGCTCCCGGTACTGAAAGAGCAAAGCTATGAAACAGTGATTTAGCGCACGTATTAAAGTCTTAAGAGGTTTCATTATATTTGCAATTTTCTGGTGTGGAGAGTCAACAAGGTGCAGTCATTCTGACTATCAGAAGCACTGCATGAAAATTTATCAGATTTGAAGCTCTGTCATCACTGTCTGCAGAAGTACAGTTGAAATTAGAGACGGCACGGTGGTTCAGTGGTTAGCACTGCTGCTTCATAGCACCAGGGACCAGGGTTCGATTCCACGTTCGGGCAACTGTCTGCGTGGAGTTTGCACATTCTCCCCGTGTCTGCGTGGGTTTCTCTGGATGCTCCGGTTTCCTCCCACAGTCCAAGGATATGTAGACTAGGTGGGGATTGGCCATGCTAAAATTGCCCATAGTGTTCAGGGATGTGTAGATTAGGTGGGTTACAGGGGTTTAGGTCTGGGTCGTATGCTCTGAGGGTCAGTTTGGACTTGCTGGGCCGAAGGGCCTGTTTCCACACCGTACGGATTCGAAGGCTAAGGGTGGAGGATTTTTACACCGATGCTTGAACTTGGGGAAAAAAAAACTGTAGAAGAATTAGGATAAGAGAGACATTGGAAAATGTGCAAAATAATTTACAGGATGAGACCAGAACGGAGAGATTTTAATTATCAGGAAAGACTTAACAGACCATGCTCTGTTCGCTTAAAAGAAAGAGAAAATGGAGGGGCAACCTGTTAGAGATATTTAAATTTACAAAATATTTGGCAGGGTGGACATGGAGAAGGTGCTTCTCTTTATTGGAGGCCAAATTTCAGGGCTGTCATGACAGCCAATAACATACCCAACAGGGAATTCAGGAGATTAAAAGCTCTCTGTGAAATAGGAGGCATGGAATTGGAGGGTGGGTAGGAGTGGGGATGTGGGGGGTGGTTGGGGGGTAGGAGTTGCCTAATTCTTAAAGTGCACAGCTAGATCAGGAATGACGGCACACTGCCTTCATCCTTATTCTGTGCCAGAAAACACTGTTGGTGCCAGGACTGGGAGCAGAAATTTGTGAATCAGATTTCATCTACCATGGTCTCTGAAGTCAGCACAATTCCAGGAAAATATGGGCCCTGAGCTCGCAGCTTTCAGGACCTAAACAGTCGGACACTGAAGATCAGAACCAGAGCCTGGCCTTTACATACTTATGAACTTTTATTTAAAGAAATGCACATCATAAAACCTACAACTCCAATCCAATAAGCGTGGTTTCAGCCTCAACAAGCGCAGATAGGTTTCCCCAATGAAGCAACCAACTGCACACAACGAAACACTCGACTCATCTGCATCAAACATGTAACTGCCACAGCCATCGATTCGAAACCTGATAGTTAGCTGTAGCACAGCTTGAGATTTTCCTGAGTTTTCCAATGTTTCTTCAGCCTTCAGAGCATGCTTTGCTGCCTTGCAAATGCACTAGGAAGGTTCAGTTTGTCACATGTTTATCCCACAAATTGAGCATAGCAGGGCAAGATCCAGCTCCCTGACAAGCTTACCGTGCTGAGTTTACAGGATTAGCACATCTCACCAAGCAGCAAAGGTTTGGTCTGGGAAGTTGTTTTAAAGGAAACAGGTCTATCGAGTACAGAAATTTCCTGACTTGACCTTATGCCTTCTCCATCTAAAGTAATTAACATGGGACTCTGTTTATGTGGCATCCTGTTACAGACACACATCTAATATGGGGTAACAAGGTGCAGAGCTGGATGAACACAGCAGGCCAAGCAGCATCAGAGGAGCAGGAAGGCTGACATTTCGGGCCTAGACCCTTCAGAAATGGGGGAGGGGAAGGGGGTTCTGAAATAAATAGGGAGAGAGGGGGAGGCGGATAGAAGATGGATAGAGGAGAAGATAGGTGGAGAGGAGACAGACAGGTCAAAGAGGCGGATTGGAGCCAGTCAAGGTGAGAGTGTAGGTGGGGAGGTAGGGAGGAGATAGGTCAGTCCAGGGAGGATGGACTGGTCAAGGGGGCAGGATGAGGTTAGTAGGTAGGAGATAGGGATGGGGCTTGAGGTAGGAGGTGGGGATAGGTGGGAGGAAGGACAGGTTAGGGAGGCGGGGACAAGCTGGGCTGGTTTTGGGATGCGGTAGGGGGAGGGGAGATTTTGAAGCTTGTGAAGTCCACATTGATACCATTGGGCTGCAGGGTTCCCAAGCGGAATATGAGTTGCTGTTCCTGCAACCTTCGGGTAGCATCGTTGTGGCACTGCAGGAGGCCCAGGATGGACATGTCGTCTGCAGAATGGGAGGGGGAGTTGAAATGGTTCGCGACTGGGAGGTGCAGTTGTTTAGTACGAGCATAGGTGTTCTGCAAAGCGGTCCCCAAGCTCGAACAGTTCATCCACTTCACCAACACCTTCCAGCCCAACCTCTCTCTCCTTCCTGGACCTCTCTGTCTCCATCTCTGGAAACCACCTAGAAACCGATATCCATTTCAAGCCCACTGACTCCCACAGCTACCTAGAATACACCTCCTCCCACCCACCTTCCTGCAAAAATGCCATCCCCTATTCCCAATTCCTTTGCCTCCGCCGCATCTGCTCCCAAGATGAGGCATTCCACTCCCGTACATCTCAGATGTCCTCGTTTTTCAAGGACCACAACTTCCCCCCCTCAGTGGTTGAGAACGCCCTCGACCATGTCTCCCACATTTCCCGCAACTCATCCCTCACACCCCCTCCCCGCAATAACAACCAAAACAAAATCCCCCTCGTCCTCACGTACCACCCAACCAACCTCCAGATCCAATGCATCATCCTCCGACACTTCCACCATCTGCAATCCGACCCCACCACCAAAGGCATTTTTCCCTCCCCACCCTTATCTGCTTTCCAGAGAGACCACTCTCTCCGGGACTCCCTTGCCCGCTCTACACTCCCCTCCAGCCCCACCTCACCTGGCACTTTTCCTTGCAGGCGCAGGAAGTGTTACACCTGCCCCTACACCTCCCCCCTCACCCTCATCCCAGGCCCCAAGAAGATCTTCCACATCAAGCAGATGTTCATCTGCACATCTGCTAATGTGGTATACTGTATCCGCTGTTCCCGTTGTGGCCTCCTCTATATCGGGGAAATCAAGCAGAGGCTTGGGGATTGCTTTGCAGAACACCTACACTCGGTTCGCACTAAACAACTGCACCTCCCAGTCGTGAACCATTTCAACTCCCCCTCCCATTCCTCAGATGACATGTCCATCCTGGGCCTCCTGCAGTGCCACAATGATGCTACCCGAAGATTGCAGGAACAGCAACTCGTATTCCGCTTGGGAACCCTGCAGCGCAATGGTATCAATGTGGACTTCACAAGCTTCAAAATCTCCCCTCCCCCTACCGCATCTCAAAACCAGCCCAGCTCATCCCCGCTTCCCTAACCTGTCCTTCCTCCCACCTATCCCCTCCTCCCACCTCAAGCCCCACCCCCATCTCCTACCTACTAACCTCATCCCGCCCCCTTGACCCGTCCGTCCTCCCTGGACTGACCTATCCCCTCCCTACCTCCCCACCTACACTCACCTTGACTGGCTCCATCCCTGCCTCTTTGACCTGTCTGTCTCCTCTCCACCTATCTTCTCCTCTATCCATCTTCTATCTGCCTCCCCCTCTCTCCCTATTTATTTCAGAACCCCCTTCCCGAAGGAGGGTCTAGGCCCGAAACGTCAGCCTTCCTGCTCCTCTGATGCTGCTCGGCCTGCTGTGTTCATCCAGCTCTACACCTTGTTATCTCAGGTTCTCCAGCATCTGCAGTTCCTACTATCTCTCAACTAATATGAGGCCCTGTTTATGCAATTCTATATTAATGATGTGTTACTATCGAAAAGACTTTCTTATAAATATGTGGACTAAGAAGCAATTAATACAGGGTTCCATTTATCTGTATTTACCAGAGATCACCTACTACTCTAAAACTTAACTGGACTAGCCAAACAAATAATGTGACTGAAAGACCAGATGAGAGACTGCAAATTCTGTGGTAAGTAACTCATCTCCTGACTCCCCAGAATCTATCTCTGGAATCTAAAAGGCACAAGTCAGGAGCATGATGAAACACTCACCCATTCCTGATTGAGTTTAGTTCCAATAACACTCAAGAAGCTCAACATCATGCAGGACAAAGCAGCATGCCCCCTCATTCAGCACACTAAATACTTACTCCCTTTACCATTGTCACAACAACAAAATGCACTGCAGTCACTAATTAAGGCTCCTTTGACAGCACCTTCCAAACCTGCTACCTCTAGCATCAATAAGGACAAGGCAGACGATGTATGGGAATACCATTGCCTGCAGTTACTCTTCCAAGCCACTCACGATCTTTACTTGGAAATATATCACTGTTCCTTCAGTGTTGCTTGATCAAAATACTGGAACGCAGGCCCCAACAGCACTGTGGGTATACCTTCATAACAATGGATTGCAGCAGCTGAAGAAGGTGGTCACCATCACCTTCTCAAGGGAAATTAGGAATGGGCAACAAATATTGGCCTTGCCAGCGATGCTAATGACGAAAGAATTAAAAACCTCTCATGTTCTATTGGAGACTTTTCCAGTATCCTGTTTATCTCAGCTCTGATGCAGGCATCTCGGTTCAGTAACTCTGAATGCCTTTAGCCTCCAAGCCATGTCACAGCAACTGTGGCAGTAGTCAAAGGCATAATAACAGCCATTGCATTTATTGAGCATTCTTATGCCGAGAGGCATGCGATATTTCACTACAACCAGTGAATATAGGAGTGTGAGATAACAAGGTGTAGAGCTGGATGAACACAGCAGGCCAAGCAGCATCAGAGGATCAGGAAGGCTGACGTTTCGGGCCTAGACCCTTCTTCAGAAAAAAAAAATGTGTGGGGGGTCTGGAAGACTAATCAGGAAATAATCAAACCAATACCACTGCTTTTCTTTCCTGTAAAATGGCTAAAAACATTTAAAGCTTTTTGTTTAAACAAAATGGAATGATATTTATGTCCACGCTACATGGTGTAAGGATATGCGCTGTTCAAAAGAATAAAAGACTTGGATTACATTGCTGGAGCATCTTTTTATATTCATTTGTGAGATATGGGCATCACTGGCAAAGCCAACATCTGCTGCCCATCTGCGACTGCTCTTTGCAACAGAGTGACTTGCTCGGCCAATTCAGAGGATAGGTAAGGGCCATAGCGCAATGGGCCTAGAGTTACATACAGTACAGACTAGGCATGGGCAGCAGGCTTTCTTCCCTAAAGGATATTAGTGACACGGATAGATTTATGCAACAATCTGGCAGCTGCAAGATCACCAATATTAACACTAACATCTTACTGACAACTTAATAAACGGCCTGAATTTAAATTCCCTAGCTTAAATTCAATATCAAGTCTCTGAAGTACTAGTTCGGTAACATAAGGACTATGCTACGAAAAGACCAAGACATTGGGCTTTCCCCCCCAACACACTTGTGCAAAGTTTCTACTGAAATAATCATCCAATGCTTTCTTGAATGCCTCAGTCAACTGCCTCTACCATACTTGCAGGCAGTGCATTCCAGACCAGAATTACTCGTGTGGAAAAGATTTTTCTCATGGTATATTTGTTACATTTGCAAATCATTTTCAATCTGTGCCTTCTCGTTCTCGATCCTTTTCCCGAGTGGGAACAGGGCTTATCGACTCTATCTAGACCTCTCATGATTTTGAGAACTTCTTTCAGTTCTCCTTTTAATTTTCTTCTTTCCAAGGAGAACAGGGCTAACCTCTCTAATCTATTATCATAACTGAAGTTTCTCTCCCTAAAACCATTTTAGCAAATCTCTTCTATACTCTCTTACAGTGTGGCAGCCAGAACTGTACAAACATTGCGCTTTGCAAACCAACATATCACTAACTGGATGCAATAACACATCTTGTGACAAACACCTTTAAAGGGTATGCTGGATAAGTACACGTGTAATTTTTGCCCAAGAGGGCTGCAGATACTCAGTTGGTATATTCAAGATTGACTGACTGATCTTTGACAATTAGGTAATTGAGGGACATGGGAGCTTGTGAGAGAACGAGCAACTGAGGCAGAATATCAGCCATGATCTTACTGATTGGTGGAGCATGTTGAGGGTGGAGTTGCAAGGGCCTAATTTTAATTCATAGAATCAGTACAGTATGAAGCAGGTCATTCGGCCCATCAAGCCCACAGACTCTCCAAAGAGCATCCCACACAGAGTGCCCCCCGACCCCAAACTTTTTAAATTGCAGCCATTAGTTGAGTTGAAATTGTTGGCGAGGGCACTGAGAAATGCCCTGCTCCTTATGAACTGTGACTAGGGGTTCTTCAACATCATCCCATCAGTTCAAACTTCTCACTTACTGACCCTCTCATCAACATAACACTTTCTGAACATTGCACTTGAGCTTGAAGTGTCAGTCCAGTTTACAGATAGAAGCCTTAATCCAACAAAACAGAGACAGCACTGCAGTCATCTGAGATCAGAAAATGAAAAACAGTGTAAAACCTCACTATTAATTTGTCAAAATGAACTAAACTCAATTTTAAAATTACTTACGAATTCAAAGTCCCCATCCTGCGGCACCTTCCAGTTATCAGAGGAATTCTGAAGTGCGTTTCGATTACTGTGACTGGTTGCTGGGTTTTCTTTCTCCTTCTGTTCAAAATACTCCAGGAAGGATGGTTTGCTTTGCTGCACAGTCTCCTCATTTCCTGTTTCATTATATAAAATACAGACAGAGTTAAAAGGTAAATTTCAGAGTTCTTGCCCATATATATCTGCACTCAGTGCCATATATTCTCCATAAATCACAGAATCAGGACATTGCTGCAAAGTCAGTGATGGGCCAGATTCCTGTACCTCAAGGAAGGCACAAGGTGAAGAACAGGAAGGAAAAAAAAACTCTTTCTCAGGTAGATGGACTTAAGATACAAATCAACTGGGCTCTAACTGAATTGAGATACACGTACTGAGGAACTAGAGAAATGTGAATCTATGAAGTGTACCGAAATACCAACCTCAGAAGCACAGATCTCCCCCAACAGTTGAACTCTCAACCTTATCCCACAACCCCCATCCTTCCCTTACCACCCCTCGCAGGATCCCAACAACCTTTAAGCCTCAAAATGGGGTCACAGTGGGAAAAGGTTTGGAAACCATTAGCATAAGCTCTTGAACCACTCCCTTCAACCTCTACCTCTCCTTTTCCTCCTTCAATGTGTAAAACCTACAGCTTTGACCAAACCTTTGGTCATCTATCCTATTATCACTTCACGTGGCTCAGTGACAAATTTTGGTGTATAATACTTCTCCAAATTACCTTGGGACATTTTATAACATTAACAGTGCTAATTGATGTAGCTTAGTTTCGGTCCATTTCATCATATGAGTGGGGGAAGGGCAGCAGGGGAGGAGGGGGATTTGCTACTGCTACCTTAGAACTTGCAACTCCATACAAGTCTCAAACTCCAGTCTGGAAAGCCCTAGCTTAGGATCTAGACACAAGCCCCAATAATAGACCAATTAAAATCAGGAATACAGGATGAATGTGTGAAGTGAAGAGGTTCAGTATTCAATGTAAAGAAAGTCAGAAGTCACATGACACCAGGTTATAATCCATCAGGTTTATTTGAAATCACAAGCTTTCGAAGTGTTGCTCCTTCATCAGGTAAAGTCAACGTAAAGAAGTGATTGATGTCTATAATAAAACTCTGGACAGGATAGTACAGACAAATGGCTTTAATTAGAGATATATTAAAGGGAGACCACATCCATTGTGGCTGGTTTCTGACATTTCACATCCTAAACCTTAGCTCTGCTACCTGAATCTAAACTTGCACCAAGTCTCATTTACCCATCACCCTCTCTACTTGATGACCTACATTAGCTCCCTGTCTAGTTGCATTTTAAACATCTCAATATTGTTTTCAAACAATTGCCACAGTTTACATGCTATGTCTGATGCTTCAAAATATTTCAAGATTACCCAATTATCTGAATTATGAGCTGTCTGAAGTCTGAATTTTCTATAGCAGTTAGCATGTTCTATTGCTCTAAGATCACCCAGAGGAAGAAGCTAATTGGGAAAAGTCAGTCCTTTATACATCAAAATAAATGCACACACAGGAACACTGCAACATATGAAGACAACCAGCAACAGGGAAAGTAAAGCCCACTCTTTTTAATTTAACAATGTCAAAACACAATGGACATTTTTAAAAAGGGCAAAAAAATTAAAATTTGATTGGGAATAATGAATGCAGTCAAAACATCCAATTTCATTCTTAAAATAATTTGCATCGCTTCTTATCTTCATCACAGCCGTAGGCCGTCACAATTCCTTATTTACATTCGAAACAAAAACAGGAATTGCTGGAAAAGCTCAGCAGGAAGGGGTCTGAGGAAGGGTCACTAAACCAGAAACATTAACTCCGATTTCTTTCCACAGATGCTGCCAGACCTGCTTAGCTTTTCCAGCAATTTTTGTTTTTGTTTCCGATTCACTGCATCAGCAGTTCTTTTGGATCTTATTTACGTTAATTACTTTGCCACTTTTGTATGATTCCTCATGCAGTTCAATAAAATAAAATAAAATTTAAAACTCTGCCTGATACAGGAGTGGGAAGTTCTAGTTTGGCATTCTGAAGGTTTGTTGTGTACGTGAGCTAGCCAGCTCATACTACTCTGTCATGGTTTCAATGCAGAACAAGGGCAAATGACAATAGCAGCCTCAGGCCAACAGAACACAGGTTTACACAGAGATAAATTATAGGAGGAGGTCACTTGGTCCATGCTGCCTGTGTTGGTTCTTTGAAAGCTGTAAGGACGCTCATTTCAGCAGTTCTTCACTGAGCTGCAATCACTAAATGGAATGGACTATCAGGTTAGATGCAGAGGCAAAAACAAGTGATTTTTTTTTTAAAAAAATCATTCATAGAATGTGGGTATACCCGGCTAGGACAGCATTTATTGCTGATCCCTAATTGACCACGGGGCAGTTAAAAGTAAACAGTATTGCTGTGGGGGCCTGGAATCACATATAGGCCAGACCTGGTGAGGATGACTAACATCCTTACTCAAAGGACATGAGTAAACCACAAGGGCTTTTACAACAGTCAACAGTGATGTTATCAATACCTTTAGTCTAGCCATTTTTTGAGACTGGTTCAACGAAATGAGAGTTTTAGTCCAGAATACTGAACTTAAATAAGCCAGTCATCTTCAACATACATAGTTATTAACATATGACCAGCTCATAATAACTGCAATAGCCGAGGGAGAAGAAAGGGTTTCTAAATCATGACACAAATTGGCAATAGGAAACACAGTATACAGGAGTACACCATTCAGCCCTTCAACCCTGCTGTGCCATTCAATAGGGTCATGGTAGATCAACCATGATCATCTGTAGCCTATTCCCACTTTCACCCCATACCTCTTGATCCCTTTAGCCCCAAGAACTATATCAAACACTGATGTAGAGGTGCCAATGTTGGACTGGGCTGGGCAAAATCAGACAACACCAAATTATAGTCCAAAAGATTTATTTGAAATCAGAAGCTTTCAGCGGACTGCTCAATCATCAGGTGAAGTCGTCCAAGGGGAGGTGATGGCCTACTGGTATTATCACTGGACTGTTAATCCAGAGACCCAGATAATGTTCTGGGGACCCGGGTTCAAATCCCACCATGGCAGATGGTGAAATTTGATTTCAATAAATATCTGGAATTAAGAATCCATTGAATCTGTGAATCCATTGTTGATTGTCAGGAAAAATCCATCTGGTTCACTAACGTCCTTTAGGAAGGAAACAGCCATCCTTACCTGGTCTGGCCTACATATGACTCCAGACCCACAGCAATGTGGTTAACTTTTAACTGCCCTCTGGGCAATGAGGGATGGGCTATAAATGCTGCCTCGCCAGCAACGCCCTCATCCCACGAATGAATAAAAAAAAAAGCGCAGTGCTTGTGATTTCAAACAAACCTGTTGGACTATAACCTGGTGTTGTGTGACTTCTGACTAAATCTAACTTGGCCTTGAAAACATTCTCAACCAGTTTCCGTGGCAGATGATTCCACAGGCTCAGTGCTCTCTGGGTAAAGAAATTTCTCCTCATCTCAGTCCTAAATGGCCTGCACCCGATCCTGGTTCTGTAAAGTAATTACTAATAATAAATTTGAAAGAGCAGCTTGTCTGCAGTAAGCAAAGCAGCAATTTAGAAACACGCTGCACTAAACATATCTACCAACGTCATATCTTATTGCAGATAATTACTGTAACTACAATCTGTGAAATAACTAAAAAATCCATGTCCACCACTGGTAGCATCAACATGGATTTCAGTCAAAACCAACAGTTGGCATATGGAATTATCACGTGATCACACATAACAAGCATCTTCCACATTGGGATTTAGCAAGTGCAATGGGATGTATTTGTACTCTGTCCAACTGAAGCACTGAAAAATGCCCTTTGATACATTGACAATTTCTGCCTTTCCTAACTCTAAGTGCGTACTCTGAGCTGTATAACAGAGATGCCACGGATCACAAAGACAGGGTGAGAGAGGAAAGAAAAATATTCCAACAAATTTAAACTGAAAGTTAAATGTTGAAACCAGTTCCACCAGGATTTGAAAGATAAAAGGTCAGAAAGTAGCTTGAAGTGGAAATCATCTGGTAAATTTATTCCTGAAACTTGAAGTAGAAGGAGAATGATCTGCTCAAGATTTACTGGTTTGGTATTTAAATTGGATTAGAATTTTATGAAGTAAAGGTCACAACATAAGGTGAATAGTTGGGTTTAAGATACAGGTTAGCCATATTCTGACCAACTGCATAGAGGTTTGAGGGGATGGATGGTCTCTTCCTGTTCTGATTCACAAAAATAAATTCTCAAGAAATGCGTTACATACTTGCATTGGTTTTATAATATTTTTCGTAAGAATGTGTTTTCCTTTGTCCTTGCTTTTGTCATTTGCAGATTGCTCACTTGACTGGTCTCCTACATCCCTCTACAAACCCTTACCGGTTTTGCTGCTTGAAGCCAAACCAACACTAAGTATGAATCATTAGTAACACTTACACTTGCTGACCTATATCAGTTACCAGTCAGCCAATGCCCCAAATTTAAAATACCTCCAACGGTCTCTGATGCCTCAATTCCTCCATTACATAACTCCCTCCAACCCAAGAACACACCCAGCCACTTCTAACAGCCAAAATCTGCATTCCTTTCAGTCTAGCCTTTTGTACATCCATCGCATTATTTATTGCAAATTCCTAAAAACACTGCCTGATCGCACAAACTTAAATGCATTGCGAAGTTCATAAAGCATTGGAGCAGATGTAGGTGATACAGCCCATTAAAGTCTGCTTTGTTACTCAATGAAATCATGGCTGATCTAATAATTCTCCATTTCTCTACTATTTCCCTATAACCCTTGAATCCCTTACTGATTAAAATTCTGTCTTATCTCAGCTTTGAATATACTTAACATATCCCTCTGTGATAAAGAATTCTGCAGATTCACCACTCTGAGCTAAGAAATTCCTCCTCATCCGTGCATTAAATGAGCGGATCCTTATTCTGAGACTGTGCCTACTGAAACAACCTCTCTTCATCTATCCTGATAAATGCCTTAAGAATCTTGTACAGGTAGTTCTGCTATAATGCGTGTTTCATTCACGTGGATCGGCTGTAACGCAATTGATGAATAGTGGACGCTGTTTGGATAATGCAAACTTTCTACTGTACAGGTATAGTGATTCCCCTATGATGCGATTTTGTCCACCACACAACTATCACATTATAGGAGAACTACCTGCATGCTTCAGTGAGGCCGTCTCTCGTTCTTATAAACTCCAATGAGTACAGACCCCAATCTACTCAACCTCTCCTCATAAATCAATCCCTATATACCTAAGATCTTCTCTGGACTGCCTCCAATGCCAATGTATCTTTCCTCAGAGAAGGGGACCTAAACCGTTCACAGTATACGAGCTGTGGTCTGACTAGTCCTTTCTATGGTTTTAGAAATACTTTTTAAAATTTCTCCATTCCCTTTAAAATAAAGGCTAACATTCAAAAGTCCTCCTGATTCATAGAATCCCTACAGTATGGAAACAGGCCCTTCGGCCCAACGAGTCCACACCAACTTACTTGCTGAAATAGTATGCTAGCTCTTTGTGAATTATACACAAGGGCTTCCAAATCCCTTGTGCTATAACAGTCGATGTAAGTAATACGCAGCCCCACAATTTTTTCAAAGTGCATACCCTCAGATTTCCCCACATTATATTCCAGTTACCCACATTTTATCCCCTTGCTTAATCTGTGTATGCCATCCTCACCACATGCTTGGCGACCTATTTAGCGTTATCAGTAATCTTGGCTTTGTACGTTCATTTTACCCATCCAAGTCATTAATATACATTCTAAATCATACATATATTTTAATAAAAGCTGTGTTTCATAAAATAATCTGTAATCTGAAAATGCCTTGGCCAGCTTTCACCATTTCCTCCTTTATTACAGTTATAATCATTTTTTTACCGAGCCTTATAGTGTCTCGTCAAAGTTACAAAGGAGAGCTTTAGTTTCTATTTCACAGTTGTAGATTTGCAAAATATTCCAAAATGTTTCCCTAGAAGCCATGAAGCAAAACAAAGAATTAGCTTCACAGCCCATAACAGCAGCTGCCTTATCATTAAATATAAAAACCCAACCATCACATCAAAAGGAAAATTTGAAATGGAAAGCAAGACTAGGGCACCTTCATTACTTGTTATAATGTCTCATTTTTAAATCTTAAACCAATTTATCTATAATCCTTATGTCAAGCAGCGAATACACAATTCAGGTGCAAGAGAAGGCCATTTGGCCCCTTGAGCCTGTTCTGCCATTTAATAAGATCATGGTGACCACAGCTCCACATTGCTGCTCAACCTGATAATCTTTCACTTACCTTTCTTACCAAGAACCTGTCTACTTCTGCCATAAAAATAATTTACATCCATAGTCTTTTCAGGAAGAGAGTTTAAAAGATTCACGACTCTCATGACCACCCCTGGCACCTTTCCCTGCAACCTCATGAAGTGCTACACCTCCCCCTTCATCTCCATTATTGGCACCAATCAAACCTTTCATATCAGACAGAGGTTCACCTGCACATCCATCAATGTGGTCTACTGCATCCGCTGCTCCCGATGTGGCCTCCTCTACATCGGTGAGACCAAGCGGAGGCTCAGAAACTGCTTTGTAGAGTACCTGTGCTCTGTATGCAACAAACAACACTTTCCAGTCGCGAACAATTTCAACTCCCCGTCCCACTCCGATTGACGTGTCCATCTCGGGCCTCCTCCAGTGTCACAATGACACCATCCGGAAACTGGAGGAGCAGCACCTCATATTCCGCCTCGGGAGCCTACAACCCAATGGCCTAAACGTGGACTTTGCCAGTTTCAAAATCTCCCCACCCCCGGTCTCATCCCATGACGAACCCTCCCTCTCATCCCCACCTCCTTGACCTGACACAACCTGTCCATCTTCTCTCCCATCTCACTGACCAATCCCCACCACTGCCTATCTGCTCACCTAACACCTTCCCATCTACCTTCCCCAGCCCCACCCCTCCTCTTTCTATTTATTTCTGAGCTCCCTTCCCCCTCCCCCATTTCTGAAAAAGGGTCCTGACCCAAAATGTCAACTTTCCTGCTCCTCTGATGCTGCCTGGTCTGTTGTGTTCCTCCAGCTCCACACTGTTATCTCTGGCTCCAACATCGGTAGCTCTTACTATCTTTGAACATCCCTGTGAATCTTTACTGCACCCTTTCGAGTTTAGCATCTTTTTTGTCTTTTTTCATTAACAAAGGGAGAGAGATGGATGCTTAATAAAAACCAAAAGAACTGCGGATGCTGCAAATCAGGAACAGAAACAGAAACAGAAGTTGCTGGAAAAGCTCAGCAGGTCTGGCAGCATCTGTGAAGACAAAATCAGAGTTAACATTTCAGGTCCAGAGACCCTTCCTCAGAAAGGGATGCTTTTTGGGTTTGCAGACTTCTGGATATCTCGGAGTCTTATAGGTCTGTGAAATTGCAACTTAAAAAGCAAATCCAAAAGATTGTTGCTCGGCAGTTTGTCAGGAACTCAAAGACACCTGGTGCCAGCCTTTCTCAAAGTATTTACTTAATTACTCTGAAAACTAAATCATGAAGCTGAAGCATACATATCACACTTCAAGTTGGGGAAAAAAACTTTCCTGGTACTTTTAACCATGTCACAGGATTACAGCTTTACAGTGCAGAAGGAGGCTATTCAGTCTGTTGTACCTGCACCCAGAATGCAGCAGGGTCCAGTCTATAATCCAAAAGGAAAAAAAAAATTATGCATCCCTTACAATAGATGTGGAACTGATATTTCCACTCATGCAGGACTCAAAAGCTACGGGACATCAATGTAGCAAACAATAAGGTATTCAGGACAGACTTCGTTTCTGAGGGGGTTGGGAATGTAGAATTTGCAATTGCAGAGATCAGATGAGATCGCTAGCATAGATGTATTTAAGGAAAAGTTAGATAAATGAGGTGTACACTAATAGACTTATATTAAGGAGGATGTGTGGAGCATACACATGGATATGGATTAGATGGAATGAATGACCTGTTTTTTGTTCAGCTCTAGCTGAATGCAATTGCATCTTTGATACTACATCAAAATTCTGAAATGATCAATACCATTGTCAAAGCACCATTGCCATAATGGACAACTGTAGCTGAATAAGCCATGCCATCATCACTTTCTTAGGATATGTAGGAACCAGTAATGAATACAGCTTTGCCATTAGTTGCACCATTCTGAGAATAATATGTCTCACTAATCAACTGGAATTCTTTGAAGATGCAAATGAACTAGTGGATGAGAATTATAACCTCAAGGCAGCATTCAATTAAGATCCATTTTTAATTTCACATAACTGGTCGCAAATTAACTATCTTATTTGTGTGATCCATGTCATCTGAATTGCTTGGGAATTCCTCCTGCCCTACAACCCTCAGTGCCCATCCTACTTAGAATTCCTGTCCATCTCCGATTTTCACTGCTACACTGCTGGTAGACAGGCCTTCAATTACCTGATACCTCTCTAACTCTCTCCATCTCTCTTTTTCGCTCCCCTTAAAATATATTACTCGCCTGTACTAGTATCTTCTGGTGCATCTCAGTGTTAAATTTTATTTTATAATTCCCCTGTGAACTGCCTTGGGATATTTCTCTGCATTAAAGACACCATATAAATGTTGTTATAGCTTAACAATTCGTTCAACCATTTTACAATTAAGTTTCAATACCATAAAATCAGTGATCAACTAATGTTGCTGTAAGGTACATCGATTCTACAACAGTGTTCAATGCAGAATCTGGCATTGCATCAGCTCTTCCTCATTCACGAAACTGGAAAAATGATTTTAGCATCTAAAATGTTATGGCTCCGTGACAGCTTATTGATTTCCATATCTTGTATAAAATAACAGGTTGACCAATAGAGATCCAATATAAAGAAGGTGCTTACCAGCGTAAAAGACTTGCATTTATACAGCATTGTTCATGACTTCAGGATGTTCCAAGGCACTTTACAGTCAATAAAGTATCTTTGATGTGTAATCACTGTTGTTAAGTTTTTGCTCTTGGGATGTGGGTGCCACTAGCTTGGCCAGCATTTGCTGCCCATTGCTAATTGGCCAGAGGGCAGATGGGAGTTAACCACATTTGCTGTGGGTCTGGAGTCACACTTAGACCAGACCAGGTAAGGATAGCAGATTTCCTTCCCTAAAGAGCATTTATGAACTAAATGGATTATTTTAACAATTGACAGTGGTTAGTTACATGACTGCCTTTAGGCTGGCTTTTTATTCCAGACTTTTAGTGAATTCAAATTTCACCATTTGCCATGATGGGATCTGTACCCAAGTCACCAGAGTATTAGCATGGCCTCAAAATTACTAATCTGGTGACATTACTATAATGCCACCGTCTTCCCAGTGTAAGAAACACGGCAGCCAATTCACACACAGCAAGCTCTCACATACAGCAATATGACACTGACCAGAGAGTCTATCTTGGTTGAAGCATACATTGGCCAGGACACCAAGCCAAAGTTCTCCTCTTGTGACTTGGATGTCAAATCTCTTCAGTTTAGAGTTTGAATTTAGTTTGAAAAATTCTGGAAATGGGAAGGTAGTATCATGAAAAGTAGCTTTTAGGGAATGAAATTTGATTCCTTAACAATTCTGCTCTACATGCGATTGCAATCAATTGTTACTGAGCTTCCTACATGACAACAATGACAATACAGCCAGCTGAATATTTTTGAAGGGATGCGCTTCAAGACTTTGAGGTAATGAAATTGACATGAAGATCCATAATCATTTGCATTTCTTATCAGTCACACACGAGCGTGAGTGACTCAGAAGCAATTGGTTGCATCAAAACTGCCAAAGCAGGAGTCATGGAAGAGGTCCCTCGATATTTCTCAGTGCTACTAGGAATGGATGGACTAATATCAGCCTTGCCAGGGATGGTAACATTCTGAAGAATTAATACAGAAAAATATTATCGAACCTTGACTTTCCCATTAAATCTTTACAACAAGGAATAGTTTAAATGCATTTGGTCTTGGGGACAAAAAAAATGATTTATGCTCCTATATAAAAAGTCAGGGCCATGGAATGGGGGATGTTTCTTTCAACAGGTCAAAAATAACCACATTTGAGACTTGAAGTGATGCTGAATTTTCATGCAGCGATTATAAAATCTGAAAGAATTATAAATTATGTAAACCTAACATGAGGATTTGATTATGACACAGCTTGTACTGAAGTGGGTAATTTAGTAATACACCGCAGAACAAAGATGTCTACCAATCCTTTTTTAACTTGTTAATAAATTAGTTTGTCATGCTGATATGATGAATAAGGTATTAAAGTTCAATCATCATTTCGCTTAAGGCAATGGTTTCAATTTGGATGTAAATCTTCATAATCATCACCTTGCCTGGCTAGCTGCAGAAACTAGCGCTCCCTTACATTGGGAACTAAAATTTCTGGCTCCGAACCATGGACTGAACATTCTCCTTCCACTTTTTATCATTTTCTTAATTGATTCTAGCTATCAGAATATTGAAAACAATGATTGTTTCATCCAATAGAGAACGGCACAAGATAACCCATTGCCTTGGTCTACTTGTACTCAACAAAGGCATTTCATCATCTCTAGAGATTTTTTTAGCAGTAAACAATGATCATCTTTAGGTGATTTTCCAGTTTCTTCTTTAAGGGTTACAGACAATTCTTCAGTAAGTTGTACTCTCATTGGAGTTAGAAGACTGTGGGTCTGAATCCCACTCAAAGGTTCCAGCCTTATCCAACAGTCCAAGGTTGAGCAAGGCTGCTTGTAGACTTAGTATACTATCTGACCCCAGGAACAGCTTCTGACCCCAGATCCAAGACATCACCAAGACCATTTGCTTCCAACTCACTAATATTGCCTAACTTCACTCATGAAAGCTGGGATCCTCTAACTCTTGATTTCAACTGCTCCACCATTAGCAGCTATACTTTCTGGAGGTAAGGCCATGAAAACCTCTGCTTCCTCTTTAAGGCACTCAGTGTCAGCAATGCCTCAGGCTCATCTCTGAATCAAAAGATTATGGACTCAAGTCCCATTCTAGGACCCGAGTACAAAATCAGGGTTGACGCTCAATTGCAGTACTAATGAAGTGCTGCATTGTCAGAAGTGCCATCTTTGGTGTGAAACATTAAAATAAGCCTTTATCTGCCCTCTCAGGTGGATGTAGAAGATCGCCTGACCATACTTCAAAAGAAGAACAAGAAGTTTTCTCCCTAATGTCTTGGCCAATATTTATTCCTCAGTCACTACCACGAAAATAGATTATCTGGTCATTATCACATTGCTGTTTTGTGGGAGTTTTGTTGCATACAAATTAGGTGCCTAATTACCTAAATTACAACTATGCCTACACTTCAAAAGTACTTTGTTTTCTGCAAAGCACTTTGGGACACCCTGTGATTTTGAAAAAAGTGTTAAATAAAAGCAAGTTTTTTCCTGATAAAATTGACTTCTTTTATCACATTTTTGAGCATTTGCCCCAAAGTCTCCTTGTGGCAATTTTTTTGATAAGGTAACAAAAATGATTACATAAATGCAAACTGTTGTAGTGCATAAAATCTAAGTTGAGGCTTCATTGCACAACTGGAAAATAAGACCATCTTATGCTGAAGTAAAAGCTACCTCACATGCCTTCATGGGAGCTTGACTTCTATGCAAATAATATACTGCTTGGTAAAATTTCATGAAACATCAAATATAATGGATAAAAACCGAAAGAACTGTGGATGGGTTGCTTTGAAGTAGATTGTAGGCAAATACAAAAGTTCTTTTGCATGCAAAAGGATTATACAAAGACAAAGAAAAACAATTACTTAATCTGGTGATGCTGGTTGCAGATCATATGCTTTTTAAAATGTACATTTTTTTTAAATGAAGAAGTAATCTGCGCACAAACATCTGACACAAGACTGTCAAATAATTGCCATTCTCCCTGCTTTAAGCATCTCCCTGGTTCCTGACCGGTGTCATTTAGCATTACTTAACAGTGCAAAGGATCCTGCTGAAGAAGACCCTAAGAAAGTAGAAATACTCAACCATGTAGATACAGCAGCATCAATGGCTAACAACTTCAGTGTGCGCTGACCTCCAAAACCAGTTGATATTTTTAACAAATTGCTCATCCTTCATCACTGCCAGCTGCAATTAAACCTTCTCTAGGAAATAAATTGAACCGCTCGTGCTTTAAAAAGAAAAAAATCACAACGCAGTCACTCTTTGATAATGTAGCAGCAACAATGCAGTGTAGATAAATGCTTTAAGGATGAAAGGGTTTCAAAATCGAAATGCTCCAGTAGAAATGCCATTTAAAGTGAATAACTGCGATGGCAGTACGGTTGGACAGTCTCTTTAGTCACAAAGTATCCTAACCTCTCCCTTTGAACAAGGATTATTAATCTTGAAAAATAGACTTTTGGCTTAGTTTGAGCTTTTCTCTTTGATGGAGTATTAGAAAGTAATTAAGTTTTTTCTAATCACACACAAGTACCCCAGAACTTGAGAGGCAGGAAATCAAACAAGAATGAACTCAAATCTCAGATAATTTCTACGTTTTACAGCATATTACTTCAGTCAAACATCGCAATCTTCTTTGGACCTCTTGTCCTGAAAAGGAGGTGGAAGCAGAATCCTGGAATTGGAGGAGGGGAAGATTATCATGTGGTGGGGGTGGGGTGGGGGATTATCAAGTGTTGGCAGGGGAAGACTATGAAGGGCAGGTGGGAAAGCAGATTTGAGGTTATAATCAAGATCAGCCATGGGATCTTGAGGAATGGCAGACCGGGTTCAAGGGGATGAACGGTCTGCTCCTGCCCCTTGTTCATGTTCTAAAATAACATGTTCAGACACAAACAGAAGTGTCATGATGGGGTACTTGAAGGCATGCATACTTGGTGACTAGCACGGTCATGATAAGCCAAAGGGCCTCTTTCTGGACTGGAAAATCAAAGAGATTGATATGGATCATTAAATTCAGTTACATATTTTCCCAAATTTAAATTCCCAGCATCATGAATGTATAAAGAATGCACAAAGTATGCACACTTAAGCCAAACACTGCAATAAATTTGCATATCCTGCAGTATAATCACAGTCCCAAGCAAAACCAAGTTAAAGAATTAATAATCCAATGCAGGTGAGTTCAAAATTCTCCAACAGAATCTGAGCAAGGTGATGCTTGACTGGCATTTATAAACCCACTGGTTCACTGACATCCTATAAGGAAGGAAACTCAAACCCCTTGCAGGGCTCAGCCAATGCATGGCTTCAGTCCTACATCAAATTTTCAATGCCCTTGGAAACAGCCAAGCAGTCCACTCATGTACAGGAAGTGACAAATAGCTTGTTGTATAGGTAATGGCTCCGTATAGGTTAATATGTTGGCTGCACCCATTCTACTGATGTGCCTCAGCCTGTGGGTGGAGACAAGGGGTTCTACTCTAGCTTTCAGAGGGAGATATCTGTATGGCTCCTGAAGGTCTTAGTATTCATGCATGGCCAAATATAATTGTACTTATTGCTATCATGCAATAAGCCTTCTTGATATCCAAGAATAGTGCCTCTTCTGTAGATACTCAATGGTGGTGCATCCTCTACCACTAAACACGAGTTAGGCATGAGACAAAACAAGAAAGCTATTCAAATCACGCTGAAAGGAGAAAGCAGGAAGAGTCAGACAGATCCCGAGAGAAGACAACTAACACTAGCTCAAGAGGGTAATACAGTCTATTCATTTTATAAAGTACAGGGGATCCCTGGTTTGCAAACGTCACCTTAGGAACATGATCTCTCACAGGGGTACAATTTTAAAGACCCAATATACGAACATTTCCTGTACTTATGATTGGCTGCTTTACATTGTCCTTCTTTGCATTCTGACTTGCATACAAATCGAGTTGTGAACAGACTGCAGAGCAGAACTCCTTTTGCAAGCCAGGGACTGCCTGTCTAGACATTCTAGAAAGGTACATGTTAAGCCTACTTAGAGAACAGGCTAAAGGCCTGATGCTAAAAACAAATTCCAGTGCTTTAGGACAAAAAGGGTTCACGGTCACAGACAATTATCTCTCAGTCTCTAATTAGTCAACGCATGGTAACAAAAGAAACTCAAGATTGTTTAAGATTGAAAGAAATTTTGAAATTGCCAGAAATTGCTGTAATTCTAAGGATTGGAAAGTTTATGGAATACAACAAAGAAGAATGAAGAAACTGGTAACGAAAGGGAGAATACAATATGAACGTAATCTCGCTAAAATCATAAAAAGTGTAAAATCTTCTATTATAAAGGATAGGGTAAATAGAAATCTGATTGATAAGGATAATGGTTGATATTGGGCATAGTCAGTATCGATTTACAAATGGAAAATCATGTTTCAAATGGGAAGCCACTGTCCAACCGGAGTTCTCAGATGAATAAAAGATCCAAAGGCACTATTTTGAAGGCAGGCAGACAACCACAGAGGGTGAACAAGTCATGAGGGGGTTTCGGATGAGATTAAATTAATGGAGGACAGGAGATGAAAGAGGATAGCGAGGAGATTGCTGGACCGGTCAAATAAAAGAATATTTATACTGGATGCTGGAGATCTGAAATAATAATAAACTGTTGGATAAACTCAGCAGGTCTGACAGCAAATGCAAGATAGAAATAGAGTTAGCCTTTTTGGAAGTTGTTTGAAAGAAGAATCAGAATTGGACTTGAAACATTAATGTTAAAATAGGTAAGTTTGGAGATTTCAATCGCAAGGATACTGAAATGTCAGCTGCTTAGCTATTACGAAAAGCAGTGAACCTCACTGGTCAAGAAAACAAACAACTGCTTGCATTAAGTTCAAATGGTAGTATTGACTCAAGATAGTCAACAACTATAAGAAAGGTCTATTCCTGACACACCATTCTCCTGCTGCAACCATGCACAATTTAATCCACAGGCAAAGAACGAAGATATTGCTTCAGGTATAAGGCAGCTTTCTCCAATAATCACAACAAATAATCAGAATTTCCTTAAGAGAGTTGCACACCATTTGCTAAAATCTAGATTGCCTTCACAATAATGAGTTCAGATCATTGTTACACCATGCTCTATGGATCGTGACAAAACACATTATAATTGGTCTATAAACAGCTATACCACAAAAGGCTACACAGAGAATAATTTCCATGGAGTTTCTGAAGCTGAAAATTGGTCCCTGTTGGATGCCTTTGGAATAACACAAATATCTCTACTTGGTACAAAACTGTGACAGAGATAATCTTGTTCATTAATGACCTTCATTAAGTGAATGCCTGTGCTTGCTGCAACATCTGCAAAACACTAATTACAGGCTCATGAAGAAGTGCAGATTGTGCAGATGAAAGTAGCATTTTTATATATTTCCAAATTAGCAAATCACTGAACTGGCTAATCTGCTTTTAAAAAATGACTCCCTACTGCAGTCTCAGAGAAGCATACAAGAAAGCCTGAGGATAAAAAAGTTTGCACAGTATTTAAATAGCTCCTCAACTCCAAACCACATCTCTTAAATGTCACCCGCATTTTATACACGTTCAATTATTTCGAAATGAATTACAATTCAGGTAAATGCAGGAATGTAGGAGTAGGCCATTCATTAAGAGTTACATATGGCTCAGTTGCTAGTACTCTCGCCTTTGAATCAGAATGGGTTCAAGTCCCATTTCACAACTTGAACACAGGAATTGAGCCTGTCACTTGAGTGTTGTTCTGAAGAAACACTGAATTATCAGATGTGCCCTCTTTTGGGTGAAGCATTAAACCAATATCACATTTGTTGTCCCAAGTACATACTAAAGATTCCATGGCACACTTCAGAAGAACAAGAGAATTATCCACGTTCTTAATTTTTTTTTACTCCTTTTGGCTTTAGTACCAATAACCTTTTGTCATTCAATGTCTCCTACTCTGCTCCATATCACAGACATTCCTTTATGTTCTTCTTGACCCTTCCCAACACTTGCTTAAAAGCTGCAAATCTTTCCCCCTTCCTTCCTGTGAAGTGTTACTGACGTGAAATTTTAACTGTTTCTCTCCACAGCACCTGCCCAACCTGAGTACTTCCAGCATTTTCTATTAGTATTTCAGATTTCCAATATCTTTTTGGAGTTACCACCCCCACCTCACCCCAGCCAATCCTGGCAAATATGTATCTCCATCAACATCACAAATGCAGATTATCTGGTCATTATTACATTGATGCTGGTGGCAGCATGCTGCATACAAACGGCCTCCTGCATTTGGCTCCTGGCATGGTGGCTCAGTGGTTAGAACTGCTGCCTCACAGCAGCAGGGAACTGGCTTTGATTCCACCCTCGGGTGACCGTCTGTGTGGAATTTGCACATTCTCCACATGTCTGCATGGGTTTCCTCCGGTTTCCTCCCACTGACCAAAGAAGTGGAGGCTAGGTGGACTGGCCACGCTAAATTGCCTGTAGTGTCCAGGAATGTTTAGGTTAGGTGGGTTAGACATGAGGGAATGCAGAGGTAGGAGAATGAGTTGGGGTGGGATGCTCTTCGGAGGGGTGGTGTGGACTTATTTGGCCGAATGGCCTGTTTCCACACCGCAGGTGTTCTATTCTATTTCCTATACTACCAGTTTAAAAATACCTACTGAGGTGTAAAGTGCTTTGGAATGTCTCAGGTTGGTGAAACATGCAGTATAAATACAAGGTTTTGTCACTTTTCAACCCCTTGAACCTGTTCCACCTTTCAGCAAGGTCATGGCTGATCTTTATCCTAACTCCATTGTGGCTTTATATTCTTTAATACCCTTGAATATGTCAAAGTGTATGGACATCTGATTTAAAATTAACTGATGCAACATTTTATTTTGTGGTGGGAGAGAATGTCACAATTCTTCTACCTTTTGTGTGAAGAAGTGTTTGTTAATTTCGCTCCTGAACAGCTCGTCTTTGATTTTAAGGGAATGTCCCCATGTTATAGAAACACCTACCAGCAGCTTAATTCCCTCTCTACACACAAATGGGGTGCTTTGATAATGCTATCCATGCAGAAGAGCTGGAGTGACTAATCACCACCACAGGCATTGGCTGAAGAAGCACAAGACTACAACAGCGAAAGTAGCTGTCTAACAAGCAGCCCAGTGCAGGCACAATAGGCCAAATGGCCTCTTTCTGCATTGTAACAATTCTGTAATTCAGTGTCAACATCAAAGATTAGCTTAACCAGAATCTCCAACGATGAGCTCATCTGTTGCTGTGATCAGAAAATTCACCACACTCCTAACTTGTGCCCTGTCTATAGTGAGCAGTCTTCAAAAAGCCTGGAGGCCAAAATTCTTACCTCGACTTGCCCTTGTTGCCATAGTATCTATATGGCTGGTCCACTTGAGCTTCTAATCAACGGTAACCCCAACTATGTCGATAATGGGTGATGCAGTGATGGAAATGAAAGAAAGTCAAGGGGATATGTTTAGATTCGCTGAGTAATGGTAAATGCCTGGCAGTTGTAGGGTATGAATGTTGCTTGCCATTTATTAGGCAAAGCCTGAACATGGTCCAGGTCTTACCACATGCAGCATGGACGGATTCAGAATGAGGAGTTGTGAACGGTCCTGAAGAATGTACAATCATCAGCGAACATCCCAATATCTGACCCCATGAAGGGCAGAAGATATGAAGCTGCAGCTCATTGCTGCATCTGTTCTCAGCATTAAAGTCAGATATAAGCCACTCCACAGGAGTAAACACTAACCCTACAGGGCAGATCACATCAGCAGACATTCTTCTCCTCACCATCTCAAGATAATCAGACTACAAAACCAGTGTGAAAGACATCCTACTAATGAATATCTCCTTCAACTGGTTGGAAGTAATGGCAAAGTGGTAGTGTCACTGGACTAGTAATCCAGATCCCCAGGCTAACGTTATGGAGACTGGGCTCAAATCCTACCGTGGCAGATAGTTAAATTTGAATTCAATAAAATTCTGGAATGAAAACAAAGACCATGTAATCATTGGTTGTTTAAAAACCCAACTGGCTCACTGATGTCCTTCAGGAATGGAAATCTGCTGTCCTTACCCAGTCTGACCTATGTGTCTCCAGACCCAGAGTAGTAGGAGGTGACTCTTGACTGCCCTGTAGACAATTAGAAATAGGCAACAAATGCCGGTCTAGCATACCCCATGAATAAATATAACAAAGAACGCGTGCAGCAAAGCAAGGTGAGCCACTTTGTGCACTGTTCTAAAACAGGCTCAGCAATCTTAATTACAGACAAGATAGTAGCTAGTCAAATGATTGACTGTTTTTATGACCATTGAGAAGCTGAGGAAATGAAACAAGCTCTACACTGTTGAGGGCTGCAAAAGCAATAAGAAAAAGGCAAGGAAATGATAAGCCAGGCAGCATGTCATGAATTTAAATTACACCAGCTGCCATGTAGGATCAGAACGCATGCCCTAAAGCAAATGAGATAACAAGGTGTAGAGCTGGATGAACACATCAGGCCAAGCAGCATCATAGGAGCAGGAAAACTGACGTTTCGGGCCTAGGCCCTTCTTTAGAAAAGCTTTCCAGCTCCTCTGATGCTGCTTGGCCTGCTGTGTTCATCCAGCTCTACACCTTGTTATCTCAGATTCTCCAGCGTCTGCAGTTTCTACTATCCCTAAAGCAAATACCTGGGTCTACACAGATTGTTAATGCAATGACATTCCCATCACACCACCTTCTTCTCTTCTCTGACATGTGGGACTGTCAAAAACTAACAGGACTTGGTAAGATAGCCATTGATAAATTCAACAGAGAACTGGGGAGAAACCTCTTCACCTAGAGAATAGTTCCAATATGCAATTTTGCAATTATGCATTATGCAATCACAAGAAGGATAGTCATTTAAAGGGAAGCTAGGCAAACACGAGGGAAAAAGGAGCAGAAGTTATGATGAGAGTTGGATGAAGAGGATAGAGCATAAACATAGTTGAGATTATTCTCCTTGGAGAGAAGAAAGCTGAGAGGAGATCTGATTGAGGCTTTCAAATTCATGAGTGGGATGGATGGAGTAGACAGGATGAAGCTGTTTCAACTTGTAAAAGAAACAAGAATGAGGAGGCACAGAACATAGAACAATACAGCACAGTACAGGACCTTTGGCCCATGATGTTGTGCCGACCTATTACATTTTACTATCCTCCATGTGCCTATCCAAGAGTCACTTAAATGTCCCTAATGTACCTGACTCCACTACTACTGCCGGCAGCGCATTCCACGCACCCCACACACCCACCCCTCTCTGTGTAAAGAACCTCCCCTGTACCTTCCTCCAATCACTTTAAAATTATGCCCCCTCATAATAGTCATTTCCGCCCTAGGAAAAAGTGTCTGGTTATCCACTCTATGCCTCTCATCATCCTGTACACCTCTATCAAGTCATCTCTCATTTTCTTCGCTCCAATAAAAAAGCCCTAGCTCCCTCAACCTTTCCTCATAAGTCCTGCCCTCCAGTCCAGGCAACATTCTGGTAAATCTCCTCTGTACCCTCTCTAAAGCTTCCACATCCTTCCTATAATGAGGCGTTCTGACGTGATCATAGAATCCACTATAGTGTGGAAGCAGGTCATTCGACCCATCAAGTCTACACCGACCCTCCGAACAGCATCCCACCCAGACGCACACCCTTACCCTATTCCTGTAACCCTGCATTTCCTACGGCTAATCCACCTAGCCTGCATATCCCTGGAACAATGGGCAATTTAATATGGTCAATCCACCTAACCTGCACATCTTTGGACTTTAGGAGGAAACTGGAACACCCAGAGGAAACCCACGGAGACGCAAGGAGAACATGCAAACTCCACACAGACAGTCACCCGAGGGTAGAATTGAACCCAGGTCCCCGGAGCCATGAGGTAGCAGTGCTAACCAAAGAGTCACCGTGCTGCCCTATGTAAATGAAGCAAAGGTGACATGAGAAAAAACATTTTCCCTGAGTGAGTAGTTAGGGTCTCGAATGCACAGCCTGGAAATGTGGAGGAGGCAGGTTCAATTGAGGCCTTCAAGAAAGGCATTTGTGTGTTTTTGGATTGTAATGGCGGACAGGGATATGGGGAAAAGGCAGATGACGACAAAACAGAGCCATTGCGGGCAAAATAAGCCAAATGGTCTCAGGTTACACAAAGAATTTGGAGATTCTGTGAACTCTGTCGACCAGTTGTGCCAAATGGCCTGTTTCCGTGAAATTCCAAGAATTTTTTCCTTGTCCTCTCACACAATGTCACTTTCTTGTAGAATTATGGAGTGGCACAGAGAGCAGTTTTTACACCAGGATAACAAAGCTAATCAGGCTCTACCCCATATTTATCAGTGTTAACTCCACTTCCAGACAGGGTACAGTTGTGGAGAATCTAGTTTGAATTTGATTAATAAATATGTTTTATTCTCCCTCGGATTCATCATTTCAAAAACAAAAGTAATGTACAACTGCCAAAAGCAATCCTGCATGAAGTGTTCTCAAAAACTGAAAATCACTGCCTGGAAGAACAGTGGAGGAAGATTTAATAATAACTTTCAAAGGGAAACTGGATATGTACTTGAAAATTTAAAAAAAATTAGTGTTCTGGGGAGAGAGGGGAGGGGAAGTGTGACTAATTGTACAGCTCTATCAAAGAACTAGAATAGGCATGATGAGACAAATGGCGTCTATCTGTGCTATACAATTGTATGCTTTGAATCTCAGCATTGAAACCCTAACAAAGGACAGACTAAACTGCAGGAGACGATAGGAGGGTCTTGATTTCAATGCTTGCAGGTTATAGGCAATATGACAAATGTGGAGGATGGAATGATTGCAGCAATAGGTCCAGGAGGGGGAAGTTCACAGGAGTATTGATAAAGTAATCATGTCAGGTCATGGCTAAGACAGAGGAAACAGATTGGAAGCTGAAGCTGAGGTGACAGGGAGGGGTCAGTTTCTCATCAAATCACAGGTGTTTTTCCAAAGGAATTGATGTTTTGTTTTAGAAATGCTCACTAGGGCTGGTTAGAAAACGAATTAATGGTAAATAAAGTACAAGTTTAGGATCCCCTATACATCCTGTTGCTAACTCAGCACATGCAGCTTTCCCCAAAGGTGAAATCAAATGCTCCTGTTTCAGACACTAAAGTGGAGTCTTGATCTGATCTGCTGCATTATTGAAGGCATGACTGTGGATTGAGAAATCTCAATGGAAAAAGTCTGCATTTGATTCTGCTGTTTAAGTGCGCAGCAATAATCACACCCCTGTACGGAAAGGCCTATGGAAGGATACTGGCTGCAAATATCAAGCCAACAATTTCAGTGTTTTGGCTGAGACTCTGGTAGGGAGAAAGACTGATGAATGTAGAGCTTAAGCTGTCCTCAGCATCTGAGGGATCTCATACCCAACTGACAACCATGAGCACCCACCAGAAAACGCAAGAGCGAGGATGTTAGAGGGAGTACTGGATCAACTGGGCTGTGACGTGAGTCATGGTTGAACAGTCATGGAGAGAGGTGCTGAGTGACTTGCCAAGGCCTCCAAATTGGAAGATGAAAATAAATTAATCAGGAGAAAAATTAAAGATCAAGTGTGCACTGTGCTAGATTTAACAAAGTCATGAAATAAATTAAGATTAGTTAATGGGATAGGATTTAAATCGCGTTGGATCATACTGATGACTACCTTGTCAGCCACTCACTGTCCCTGAACCCGAGTTCATACAAATCTCTGTCGTCCCTCTCTGCCCTGAATTGCAAAGCTGTTCACTATCACCCATGCTTGCTGCCCTAAATTGTTTCCTAGTCTGGAAACAGCTCCAGGTTAAAACAAAAATCTTCTCAGTCTTGCTTTCAGATCCCTCCCCTCCATGTCCTCAATTCAGCCATTTCACTCATTTCCACCAATTCAACAACCATCTCAAAGGCATCCCATGCATCCCTGTTCATTTCCACATCACCAAGGATCCCATCTCTGGAATTCCCTCTATATACCTCTCCGTCTCTGTATCCTTACTCAAGACACTCCTGAAAACCTGGCTCTTTGATTGACTATCAGTCCCTTGTCCTAATATTTCATCACGTGGTCCAGTGCCAAACATTGTTTGATAATGCTCTGAGAACTTTTCCCTATGTTAAAGGAGCTTTTAAAAACAACTGTACAAATGCAGGTTGCTGATCTAGGAAAATAACACGACGCTTATTCAAAATTTGGCATCAAGATTGCTTAAGTCTTGATCCGTCATAGTAACGCATTATCAGGCAATTCGAACGCTACAAATTAATCAATAATGTCTGAAAGTAATTGTTTCATAGGATTTGTCACAATGTTACATTTACACAATGCAGAAAGCAGGGTGCACTGCTGTCAAACAGCAACCTGATGTAAATTAAAGTTACCTTAGGTGAACCCCGGGGTAATAACTAAAAGGTTCTCTGTAACAGTTCAGGTAAGCAAACACACATTCAGTGAAAAGAGACTGATTTCTTAGTCAGAGAACTGCAGATTCTGGAGTCAGAGATAACACAGTGTGGAGCTGGAGGAACACAAGCAGGCTAGGAAGCATCAGAGGAGCAGGAAAGTTGACATTTCGGGTCGGGACTCTTCTTCAGACCCTTTTCTGAAGAAGAGTTTTGACTCGAAACGTCAACTTCCCTGCTCCTCTGATGCTGCCTGGCCTGCTGTGTTCCTCCAGCTCCACACTGTGTTATCTCTGATTTTTTTAGTCAAAGTTTTGTGGAGGGCTCAATGGCCATGTCTTGTTCCATTGCAAATGTTGTACAACAGCAATGAGTTCGCGGTGAGCTCCTGCCCAGGAGAAGATTGATAGTTTCCCCAAGAGGAGAACTCGCTGCTTTTAAAGGGAGTAAGAACACTCAGGGCAGTGTAGTGCAGTGGTTATTTCACTGCCTTATTCATCAAGAGAAAACAACTTCATGGCTCATCATAAAGTGGACTCAGGAAGGCAGTCATTACAAATTGGGTGCAGAGCTAGAAAATATTATAAGGATGTGTTCTGGGAAATGTCATGTATGAGGATGGACAAGTCAAATGAATGAAATCGGGCATACAAAGGCAGAGATCACCTCCTAGAAAAGATAGGTGCTGTAACGAATTATCAGGACCAGAATGATCTCCTAAAAAAGTTTGAATCCCTGCATTAAAAGTTGAAATCCACATTATTCCCCTCAAGACTATGCTACATTCTTAAGTCTCTCCCAGAAGGTTCAGTGACTGGTGAGTGGGATGGAGAGCACACATATTGTGAATAGTCATGTGTGACATCTGTGTACAGACGGCATGAACCAGAGTCTTTTCCTATCCAGGATGAGATGGGGTGTTTGTAAATGTCCTGCTTAATAGGAATTGTTTAGGCAGTACCTGGTCAGGTTGCAGGTTGATCTGGGGAGGTCAGAGAGTGAACAAACTAGAGATGTTAAACTTTAATTTAAGAGATGAGTTACAGTAAAGGAAATGAATGAGGGACTGTAATATTAAAGAGATGGAAAGACAGCAGCCTTGATAGATATCATTTAAAACGATAAGACTTAACAGTAAAATTAAGCTATTCAAGCCCATCGAGTCTGCTCTGCCATTCAATCATGGCTCACGTTTCTCAAACCCATTCTACTACTTTCACCCCTTAACCCTCAATCGCCTTAATAATCAAGATCCTAACTATCTCTGTCTTAAATACAGTCAAATGACTTGGCCTCCACATCCTTCTGCAGCAATGAGTTCCACAGATTCACCACCCTCTGAAGGGTGAAGAAGTTTTTCATTTCAGTTCTAAATGGTCATGTCTTCATTCTGAGGCTGTGCCCTCAGATCCTAGTCTCCGACCAAATTCTATCCAGGTCTCTCAGTATTCCCTAAGTTCCAATGAGACGCCTTCCCATCCTTCTAGCTTCCATTGAGTACAGACCCAGAGTCCTCAACTGCTCCTCATTTGACAAGCCCTTCAACCCCTGGATCATTCTTGTAAACCTCCTTGGGACACCCGGAAAGGCCAGCACATCCTTCCCTAGATTATGGGACCTGAAATTGCTCACAATATTCCAAATATGGTCTGACCAGAGCCTTATACAACCTCAGTCGTACATCTCTGCTCTTATATTCTAGAAATGAACACTAACATTGCATTTGCCTTCATATCTGCCAACTAAACCTACATGCTAACCTTAAGAGAATCCTGAACTAGGCCTCCCAAGTTTCTTTGTGTTTCAGATTTCTGAAGGTTTCGATTAAGAAAATAAATCTATGCTTCTATTCTTCCGACCAAAGTGCATAACCTCTTTCTTTCCCTTTGTATCTCATCTGCCACTTCTCTGCCCACTCTCCTAGCCTGTCCAAGTCCTTCTGCAACATTACCTGCCCCTCTACCTATCATTGTTGCTAAGTTTGCAGATGATACAATGTCTCTTCATCCAAATCGTTAATGTATAGTGTGAATAGCTGTGGTCCCAACACTGACCCCTGCAGAACTCCACTAGTCACCAGCTGCCATCCTGAAAAAGATCCCTTTTATCTCCACTCTCTGCTTTCTGCCTGTCGGCCAATCCTCTATCCATAGCAGTACCTTGCCCCCACACCATGGGCTCTTATCTTATTTAGCAACCTCCTGTCACCTTATCAAAGGCCTGCTGGAAATCCAAATAGATCACATTCGCTGGCTCTCCTTTCTCTAATTTGCACATTATCTCCTTAAAGGAAATTCTAACAGATTTGTCAGACCATCCCTTGATGAAGCCATGCCAACTCAGCCTTAGTTTAGCATGCACTTCCAAGTATTCCACAATCTCATCCTTAATAATGAACTCTAAAATCTTAACAATGACCAAAAAGCAGCTTCAGGAGACAGAAGGGAAACAAAAGGAAAGAAAAATAACTTTTCTGCAACAATAAGTGGTAGAGGCGGGTACAGTTACAACAGTTAAAAGACATTTAGACAGGTAAATGAATAGGAAAGGTTTAGAAGGATTTGGGCCAAATGCAGGCAAATGGGACTCGTTTAGTTTGGGAAACTTGGTCGGCATGGATGAGTTGGACCGAAGGGTCTGTTTCCATGCTGTATGACTCTACAATTCAAAGCATGAGATTCAGTTTCTCTTGGTATGAAGACTGGGCTCCATCATTGAGATCTGGCGCCACTGTGTGGTCAAAAATCCAAATTTGCATCTGCACATTTCACAGTCTCCTTGCATTACAAAACTTGACAATGCTCATTTGAATATATGTAGAACGGTGCATAACTCACAGACATGGTGTAATACACATTGCATTCAGATAGAGTAATAAAGCACAAAATGAAGACACTTAGTGGAACAATCCAAGTGACTCCCCTCCCCTACTTGGTACTCCTGTACTTTGTTTTCCTTCCAGTATTTACGCAGCTCACGCTTGAAAGGAACTATTACATATCCTTCCGAATAATATAGAAGCAAAATTAAAGGGCAAAAGCCTTACAATGTCAGTTGTTTTTTTATTTTTAAACACAAAATATTGCAGGACATAATTAACTTTTTGACATCCCCACTAAGCACATCTTTTGTTTCTTTACCTGTCCCATAACATCCCCTTTTTGCATTACACCATCATCCCTTCTGTCCTTCCATTACTCCTTCCATTTATACCACACCCTTTCTATTTCCTTCTTTCCCTATCCTTCCACCTATCTCCCCTCTGCTCCCATTCCCTCCCTTTGCTGAATTGGTTCTCAACTTGCTTGTAAACAGCTAAAACTCCAGGACTTTGCCTACTTCTGTTGAGAGGTCATCAAACCAAAATATACCTTTCTCCACAGAAACTGCCTGCCCTGCTCAGTGTTTCAAGCTGTCTCATTGTGCTCACAGCAAGCATCCAAGTAAAAACAGAAGACAGTGGAAACACTCAGCAGTTGAGGTGTTATCCATGCAGACAGAAACAGAGTTAACATTTCAAGTCGATGGCCAATTGTTAGACCGACCCCTGGAGTCTAAATATGCTGGCATCCATTCTATGATCGTTGGAGACGAACATTCATGCAAGAAACCCATTTGCAACTGAGGAGAGTCACACACCAAGTGGTAAGAGAGATTTAAAATTAGTCCCTAGGTCCATAAAACAACTATAAGTCTTCCAGCTAGGGACCTTTGTAACTAAGATGGCGCTGTAAGTGGCGACTTGTACACTTTTCACTATACTCATTTGTGCACATGACAATCGAGCTAAGTCTAATTCAGAAAACATCAATTTGCCCTTTCTCCCGATGTTAACAGATCCTATATAAAAAAAAAATTCCAGGTTTTGGGTCCATATTTCTGCAAAGACTATTCATTTCTTCCCATACCCTATCTACATACCACAAGGTCAAAAATCACACAACACCAGGTTATAGTCCAACAGGTTTATTTGAAGACACAAATTTTCGGAGTCTCACTCCATCTTCAGGTGTCAGCTATAACCTTGCGTTGTGTTTTTGACTTTGTCCACCCCAGTCCAACACCGGCACCTCCACATCTTACATACCACAGTTAGGTGAAATCCATCCTCTAGTTTGTGTTATATTGTTTACAGATAAACAGACTAACAAAGACTTCTTTGAAAGCACCTTCCAAGCTCTTAACTAAAGCTATCTGATTCACAAACATCCTTTAGGGAAAGAAATCTGCTCATCTTACTTGGTCTAGCCTAACCCATAGCAATGTGGCTGACTCTTAACTGTCCTTTGACATGACCTGGCAAGCCACTCAGCTCAAGGTTATTAGGGATGGGCAGCAAATGGTCTTTCAAGGGACACCAACATCCCATAAAATAACAGAAAATCCTTCACTGCTGAGGTAATAAAGCTACTCCTGAAATCACTTCATGACCCAAACCCTCCCTACCTCTAATTTCCTTGAGCCCTACAAAACTCTATACTTGCAGCTACCTAGGCCCTTAGTTCAAATTCCCTTCCTGAACCTCTCTGCCTCCCTCCCTTTAACTAGCTCTTTAAAACTTATCTCTTTGACAGAGCTTTGGTCATCTGTCCTACTATCTCTTGGTGTGGCTGCACGTAAAATATTACCTGATAATGTTTCTCTGCAGCAGGTTGGGGTGATTTACTATGTTCAAGGTGCTGCATAAATGCAAGCTGTTATTTTCTCAGCTCTCACCATGATCAATGAGTGTTAAAACACTAGTGATTAAGCTCCAGAGTGCTTAGTTTCCAACATAAAGTACACTGTACATATTTATCAGAATGAAATGTAGCCTCTCAGATCAGAGCTGAATGTCAGGCAGAAGGCTTATTAGTATTTATATATGATTTTTAGGAGACTAAGGAATACTTCATTCCAGATGCCTCAATGTCAATATAAAATGTGATTATTCCACAGCATTTTATTACACTTTGATAAGGAAAGTAAACAGATTGGTGACATTAAACCACATAGCACGATTTCCTGCATTACCTCATCCCCTTTCAGGATCTCATAGAAACACAAGAAAAAGAATCCCTCAAGCTTGCTCCAGCATGCAACACAATTGTAACTGATTGACAACTACACTTACCTAGCTGCTCTCCACATCATTTGATTCCCAAACGACCAAATATCTGTGTCCAAGAGGACACCCCCAGAGGAAACCCATGCAGCACAAGGAGAATGTGCAAATAGCTCACAGGCAGTCGCCCGAGGTCAGAATCGAACCCGGGTCCCTGGTGCTGTGCAGCAGTGCTAACCACTGAGTTGCCCCCACTCACTTTTTGACTCTGCGAGACCTAGCTGTGACAAAAGTGGCTATACTTGGTTAGACAGCAACAGTAACTACATATTAGAAAGTCACTCCCTGACTGACACTTTGGAATATCCTGACAAAGTGAAGGCCCAAAAAGGTAATGTTATTGAACTAGCAATCCAAAGGCCTGGATTAATAGTTTGGATGTGTTCAATATTCTCAATGACAGCATGCAAATTGAATTCAGTTAATTAAACACACCTAGAATTTTTTTTTAAAAGAATCACATGCGTGAAGACGATTATAGGGTTAGTGGACCTTTGTAAAAACCAAATGATTCATTGACATCCATTACGGAAGGAAGCCTAAATTGGGGCCAATATGCAACTACATCAATGTGGCTGGTTCTGAACTGCCTTCTGAAATGGCCTTATAAGCCACTATGGCAGTTCGCTATCACTTTCTCAAAACCAATCAAGGATAGGCAATAAACGCTGCCCTCTCCAGTAATGGACATATCCCATAAATGAATACCAATGAAAGAAATAAGCTCTTTATTGAGATGAAAAACACTTGTGCTCTCTCCAGTTGAGGTCTTCAAAAGTACATTTAATCAACTTGTATAATTCCTATAAAATCTCATTTGCAGAGTAAATTGGCAGGGAAGGACATTGAAATAAACAGCTCCAAGGTGTAACACTTAGCTTGATTCAAGAGGAAAGGGGTTGAGGGACCCAGTGAGAAAGCAATTAAAATGGGGAAGCAGAGTTCAGCAAAAGCAGTCAGGTTGGTGGGGCTTATTTCACTTTAATTGTGCCTTAACCTCTGGGGTGTGTAGGCTGGATTTGGTGCTCAGCGATAGGGCTTCAACTCTTAAATCTCTGATTCAGGGTCATGGGTGCGACTGGCTACAGCTAATACGGTTTCATGATAATGACAGGATACTTTCTTTTAAAAGAAAACTTTTTTTAGACAATTACACAAGTACTCCGGTTGCACAGTGTTTTCACACATGTTTTTAGCTAATAGTTTGGCGCTCAGAGCAGGCAATGATCAATAATAAGCCTCAATGTGAAGCATACAGTCTTACTTTTCATTGTTCCATCCTCTTCGTCCTCTCCGCTGTTGATCACCATGGTCCCCATCTGAGAGTCCAGTGTTGAGCTATCATGCTCGATCATTGTCCGTGCACCTTCACTCATCGTGCTGGCCGCTCTCATGGTCCCAGTATCATCTGCACTTGCTCGGACCATGGTGCCCGAGTCAATATCATCCTCTTCCTGTGTCAAATATGTAAAAGCAGCTTGATATTGAAATCATAATTAATTATATAATAAAGCAGACCAAACCTCAAAATATATTCAGAAGAAAGCCTAGACCCTAACTTTTTCTTATTTTAAAGCTAAGTCTAAGGCTTTGCATTTTAGGTGCAATTCGATTGGTCAAGCTACTTGATGTTAAGCAAAACACACTTAATTCATACATTATAGTTAAAACACAATAAAAGAAAGAAGAAACTGAATAACATAACTCTACTGGAAAATGCAACACAATAATACATTATTTAACTATTGAACAGTAACTGGTCTAATATAGTAACATCCCATAAACAGGCAAATTCAGTAAAATAAGTTGTCTCACAGGCAATTCACCAGTCCAGGAGGAAAACAACGTAAGAGGAAACTCTGAGATAAAGAGTAGCAGGAAGAGATGTACTGCAGCTTCCAAACCAGCTTCAAAACCCCAGCAACAACTGCTAGTGAAAAACAAAAAATCCTGGTCCTGAGAGAGCTTACCCCACCCATTCAGGCTGCTTCTATCGTTCCAACTTTTTTAAAAAAACCCAAAGCCTCACAAACTGTTTACAGCGGTGGATCCGAGTAGGCTGCTCTAAACCTGTCTCTCAACCTTTCTTCAGAAAATAAAACAGGGCAAAATGCATCTCTTAAAATCATTGTTCGTCACAATTGTATTTTTTTAACCATATTTAAATTACTTATTTGTTGGCAGGTGGTGGGCATTCATCAGGGTTTCACATACAATTGCTCAAATTGGGCTCTTGGGGTGCAGTTGTAATGTCCCTAACTCTGAGCCAGCAGGCCCAGGTTTAAGTGCCATCTGCTCCAGAGGTGTGAATATATCTCTCAACAGGTTGATTAGAAAATATCCATATGAACAGCCACTTACTGAAACTTGTGGTGTGATTAAGTTAGGAGGCATATGTTTGTGATGTTTAATTCTGCATATACATGTGCGACTCAGTAGACATTGACCTTTCATTAACTAGCTATCTGGAGAATAGCCAGAAACATCCTGACCTTGAACTTAAGAGAACACAACCAGGAAAAACAACCAGACAACATTATATATGTATACCATCCTTATGTTGAAGCCTTCTCAGACAGAATAAAAAATTCCTAACTCAATTCAATTTTGTTTGCTTCCAAAATAATAGTCTAAATGTGACTGGCCACAGTAGTCTGCAAAGATTAGAAAAATTCAATGTATTCCCTTAATAGTAGCACAAGTCAAATGCAGATTTAATAAACTTTCAAAATTTTGAGGGGAGAAAATGGGGGAAAATTGTGTCAACGGGCAGTGGATTGGTGACCTGTGGGGACAGAGTTAAGGCAATTGGGAAAGAAAAAGAGGGAAACCAAGAGGATTTTTATTTTATTTTTGAAAACATGACCTATTTTGATCTGGAATATGCTACCTGAAAGAGTGGAAAGAAACAGATTCATTAGGAACTTACAGAAGGCAATTGGCCAAGTACTCAAAATGGAGAGAGTGTAGAGGATTGAATTTAATTTGATAGCACTTTCAAAGAGTTAGCACAGGCACGATGGGCCAATCAGCCCCCTTTTGTGCTGTATCATTGTACAGGTCTTGAAAATGAACCTCATTTTGTTGTAGAAATGAATAACACTACCATGTTAGGAATTATAATTAAAGTTACAGGGAAAGTAAATGAACATCTAATGATCAAAAGGAAAGATCTTCGTTAACTCCCCTTAAAAATAATACTGTCTAGACAAACCATCCAAGACTGCTTTTTTCATAATCATACGTTCAACATCATGTCCACAAATAAAAAAAGTGGAAATGAACATTAAACTTTAATTCCTCACCACAACTTGATGTTCAAAAGAGACATTAGCGAAGAAACAATAGTTTGAGTTAATAGACATAAGCCTCATGCATTATCATTCACAATGAAATGCAAAGGCAAAACAATTTATGAAATTAGTTTGAGCAGCTTCAACTTAACAACAAAGTTTGAACTCATTTGACCACAGGTGAGCAGTATTGAAAATGAATAAATATTACACTGGTGGGGAGCCAGCATTAATGGGGACTATCTTTCTCTGGCTAAGCATCCTATACCTGTTGAAAGAGTGCTAGATGCTGGCACGGTGTGTAAAAAATGGAAAAAATGGAAAACACTCATTCTCCAGCACTGCTATTTAACCTTGGTAAGTCCAGGTTCACTCACGCACACCACAGACAAATATGCATGCACACATTAGCACAAAATCAAATCCAAAGCACAGCAAACAACAGCACTGTTAATTTGCAGCTAAACTGCTGCATTTGTCTAACAACTGCTGCAATGCAAAATATTTTGTTATGCAAAGTGCTTCAAGATGATTTGACAACCAAACTGTGCATTATCTCTCACATTTCTTGCACAATATTCCTTTCCTTTGAAAACCAGCATGCAACTTTCATTTTTAAAACCACCATAAAACCTCATGCAAATCTTCACACGAAATAACCAACAGACTCTCCTCACCTCCATCTTAGGCCTATTTCTATTCAGTAACACAAATTTTCTATACCTTGGTCTCTAGACAAGAAAAGAATTACAAACTCAGTTGGCAAAAGCAACCTGACTAACAGCTAACACAAATGTATACACAAGAGAAAAGTCTGGGTGACCTTAAAGCTCTAGCTAGACCACATCTGGAGACTCATCTTCAGTTCTGGGAGTCTTACCATAGGATTAACCCTATGGGCCTTGGAGGGATGAAGTGCAGCTCTGTCAGGAGCATTCCTTTGAGTACCAGAATATCATCGAGCCCTTGAATTGAGATGTTTATGATGATGAAAGGATTTAATCAAGTAGGTAGAGAGAAACAGTTTCCTCTGGTGAGTGGGGGGGCGGGGGTTGGGGAAGGGAGGAAAAGCATTACAACTGGAGCTGACAGTGAAAAGATTTGGAACTCTCTCCAATACGCCTATGAGTTTGGGGATGGATTAGAGGCTGGGGAAAGTCAACTGAAAATTTCAGCATTGTGATCAATAGGTTTTTATGAGGCATGGGATAATTATGGATATGGAACCAAGCCAGGTAGAAACAGCTAAAATATAGATCAGCCACGACCAAAATGAATGGCAGAAGAGGATCAAGAGGCTAAGTGGCCTCTTCCTGTCTGAGACTGCTTCCAGCGTTATATTCTTCATCCTGCTTTCAATGGAATTGCGGCAAAATAAGATATCCTTTGGCTTCTGGATACCAATATTGTCCATTTCTACTACCCTCTTAAGGCTACTTGAGCAATTCCAAGTATTAGACAGGCCCTTCATTTACATTTAATGGGAGTTTGCGTTCAAGACCAGAACTTGAATCAGGTTCTGAGGCTGCCTGGCACCATGTATAGCCAAGAGATAATTCAAGCATAGTCAAGAGTAGATATTCCAGTACTGGGAGACTGGATCTGGTCAGACTGAAACTTGGGCATCCAGCAGATATTTGGTGACGCTCACTGATCAACACTGGCTCCCAGCTAAGCATCACCTTAAAAAGTCATCTTGCATTCAAATCCTTTCATGACTTCATCCGTCTCAACCTCTGTAACCTCTTGCAGCTCTATAACCCTCCAAAGATATCTGCACTCCTCAACTTTGGTCTCCTGAATATCTGCAACTTAAAATGCTCACCCACTTTTGGTCAGGTCTTCAGATGCCTAAGCCCAAAGTTACAAAACTCAATTCTTAAAACACTCTGCCTCCCTTTTCTTCTTTAAGATACTCCTTAATACCTTCATCTTTTGAAATCTCCTTACATGGCTCCATATTAACTTCAGCTAGGAAACACTCCTCCCAACTGCTCATAGATCTTTTCCTTTTGTAACCATTATATAAACTCAAAGTTGCTGTTCTGTCCAATACCTCTATCCAACTGGGGCATGTCCTATGACAGATAAAGTTCATCAGGGATTAATAATGGCCATATAGGTACAGGAGTAGATCATTCAACTCCTCAAGCATGATCTATCATTCAAATTAAATCATGGCTGATCACCTATCCATTTGGTTCCAAGAACTATAGTTCTTTGAAAGAAGCGACAACAATATCACATTGGTGAGCCTCATTGGTGCTACAAGAACAACCAAGTTTGCTTTAGGTTATAGCCTCATGATGTTTTGAGCTATAGCACTAATAAATGCCTGATTTGCTTTCAAAACAGTCATTAGCCCAACTCCCTTGAGTGGCTGGCATGTGGATCAACCTCACACCTTCTGACAAAGAGGCAAGAGTACTACTCACTGACGCAAGCTGACAATTTTAGTACAACTTGAGCAAAGACAAATCAATAGAAATCTAGCAACAGAGACCTACCGAGTTCTCCTCATCGTCCTGATCCAAGTCTCGTTGTTGCTCTTCCTGACGTTTGAGTTTAATTTCCATCATGTCATTGATCAGATCCCGCAGTATTGACACAGGTTTGGCACTTTTAATGAAGGGATGCTGAAAGGTTAAAAAATATGCATTTGAAAAATGTTGACAGAAGAAAAACTTGCCTATCCAATCAATTGAGAGAGTGATGGTTTGGCATCTCATATAAAATGCAGGACAGAAGTGAGAGTTCCAAAGCTGGAGTAAATATTCTTCAGTTAACATTCAACTACGAGTTTGGAAACGTCAACATGTTACACAAATCCATCCACATTAGAAGAGTAGCCTTTTAAAATATAATTTACAGAGCCATTTGACCCAAATGGTCTATGCTGTTGTTATGCTCTACTCAATACTCCTCCCACATGACTTCATCTTCTCCCTACCCCATGCATTCTTTTATTTCTTTCTCCCCCATGCAGTGATCCAGTTTCCCCTTAAATCCATCTATGTTGTTTTCCTCAAATACTCCAATTAGTAGCAAGTTCTACATTCTCATCTCCCTCTGCAAAAAGTAGTTTCTCCCGGATTCCTTATTGGCCACACCCAACTGGATGTGAAGACTTTGAGGAAAGCAAGCAAATAAGAATTTTTGGACACGATAACCAAGAAATAACGACTCTTTGGGCATGTTCTTAGGAGGGAGATGCGAGAATATCAGGTAGTGCCTGGTAAAATTGAGGGTAGCAGAGCAAGAGGAAGATAAAGGAAGAGATTTTCCAACAGTTACAGGAGCAGAACAGGTGTAATCTTTGACGGCACTAAAATATTGATGACTATCAAGGACCACGAAAATTAGACAGACATGATTGGCAATGTTATAAAACATGGCACCTGAAGAAGTGACTATGTTATATTTGTGACTATTATTTTTAGTCTCCCCAAGTGAAAGCTGCCTCTCACTTTCCTAACTTTATACACCACGAATATGTCACCACTCAGCCTTCCCTTTCCTCCAAAACCGGAAGTCCATATCCTTCCTGTTGTGGATACAGAATCCTCATGCACACTAATAATTTTTAATGGTTTTTAAGCACAAATGCGCACACTGTTCAGCGCACATTGTCATTAGTATGCATTGTTAATAATTTATAATTTTACATGCAACGGTTTATACATATTGGGCGGCAGTAGCTGAACATAACATATAGGAGCAGAATTGGGCCATTAGGCCCATCGAGACAGCTCCATCATTCGATCACGGCAGACATGTTTCTCAATCCCATTCTCCTGTCTGCTCCTCATAAGCTTTGATTCCTTACTAATCAGAAACCTCTGTCACAGAATACACTCAGTGACTTGGCCTCCACAGCCTTATGAGGCAACAAGTTCCACAGATTCACCATCCTGTGGCTGAAGAAATTCCTCATCCGAGTCCTAAAGGGTCATCCTTTCACTCTAAGGCTATGCCCTCAGATCCTATTCTCTCCTACAAGTGGAAACATCTTCTCCACATCCATGCTATCTAGGCATCTCAGTATTCCGTAAATTTTAATCAGATCTCCCTCCCATCCTGCTAAACTCTAAGTACAGCCCAGAGTCCTCACATAACAAACCCTTCATTCCCAGATGTGCGAAGAGTTACACAAATAAACAATGTAAGTTGATCACAATATTTACTAGAAGCTTCATATGCAGGACTCATACACTGCAGCAAAAAAGAACATGTCCAGGTATTTCACCTTTTTAAAATTAAACAAAAGCATGAGAAACATTACCTCTATGGCAATGCCTCAACCAATCAGAAGCCACTTGCTCACCAATTAACACCCTTTTCTCATGAACTATAAATTGTTGCTCCCTTTGAACTTTGGCATTCTTTCTCTTTTAATGAGTGCAAGACGCAAAGCTTTGACAACATGTCTCCTTTTTCAGCAATACATTTACATTTGAAGAAAACAAGAAAACAAAGACACTAATTTCTACAGAATTTTTCACAATTTCGAGACATCGCAATGTGGTTCCAAAAGTGTACAGCATGCTGATTTCCTCAATTCTAACAAAAGAATGAGTTCAGAAATCAGCTACTACATCTGCAGCCTTCCCCCACAAATAATAACTGTCAAAAAACACCCATGCACTTAGCGTTGAGTCTGCATCTCATCCCTGGTCCTCCTGTCAGTGTAAGTGCAGCAAACAAATGAATTTTTCCAAGAAGCAGAGTTCACTTGAAAATATCCCACTGACTCTGATAATTAGAATCTCGCTGCTTCAGTGCCCTGGCCCTTGAAAGACTAGCTGAACTCCTGTCAAGGGTAGGAGAAAGACTAGCTATTCTCAACGTCTTTCACAACATCAGTACATCCCAAAGCACTTTACAGTTAATGAAGGTCAGTAGTGAAACATAGGAAATGCAGCAGCTGTTTTGCACATGGCAAAGTCTCACAAACTGCCAAACAATAACGACCAAATAATATGCTTTAATGATGTTTGAAGATTTATGTTCAGTTTGTGTTTCCAAATGCATTTTAAGTAAATTGGATTTTTTTTTTTTTAAATATCTGGGTCTTCCCATTGCAACCTCATCTGAGCTGAAGTGCCAGTTCATTACACCAGGAAATGTGCTGTAAACGATATAAAACAACCGCACATGAAATACTGGGAAAATGCACCTACCCCATACGGATACCTGAGTCTTCAACTCAGGTAAATATTCCTGAATGTGCACAAAGGGTCAGATCAGATTATCAACGGATGATGTATTTTTATTGCAATGTGGATCAATACTAAACGGCCAGTTCTGCAAGTTGCTTCATAAAAATGTGACATTGTACACCCCATCCATCACTAACCCTTTCAGGCTTGCTGATTCATTGATAGAGATCGAGATGATGAATGGCAGCATGGATTCATCTCAAGTGCTTGATTAGAATTCCAGCCAAGTTGGAGACACAGTGGGACCAAAACAAATCCATTCAAGTCTCTCAACGTTCAGCGACCAGGCAGCACAGACAGACAGTTTTATAACATGTGCTGTATTGTAAAAGCTCCAAAGAATCATGCAATTAACACTAGCAGTTGTTTATAGCTAAGGCAATGATTTACCCTTCATGAACTGGCACTTTCAACATCTCCAGCTCTGTATTTGAGCAGAAAATTACATCATCTGCAGTGAGTGACCAATCAACAGAATATTGTGGCAATCAAGTAACTGGTCCAACATACAGCAACGTCAATACAAACCATATCATTAAAGACTTAATTAAAACCATCATCATCCCTGTCCTTACCTGCCGCCCATCCAGCACCTGGTCCAATCTCCTTCACAAAGGCGGCTTTCTAATAAAAGCCTAGAATTCATATAAATCAAGTTCAGTCTGTTGAAAATATCCTCTATTCAACACCTCCCAGGTAGAACCAAATTAAACGGTCCTAATGCAGCTTGTTATCAGCATCAGATTCTCTCAATGTACCACGCACAAGTACTCACTCGAATGCCATATCCCACCCTGTAGGTGCTCCAGTTCAGCACTTCAATTAACATAGCTCTGACATGGCTCCCAGGGACACCCCCAAAAATCAATTTCAAGGTTCAAGTTCCTCTACAGCTTCATGTTAGAGTGTTCTGCAGTCTATTGCCCCAATCAGGCTTTGTATGGCTCCAGCAATGATCTACCACTCATTCCCTGGTCCTCCTACTTCACCATTCATAGATGGTCTCTCGACATTGTGATTCTGCCCTGTGGAAAATTTTTTACAGTCTAGCGTAGACTTCTATTATAACATGCTTTCAATCCAACCATTTATTCCACTTTGATGCTCACATCCCATGAATGAATATAAACATGAGCCTACAACTATCCAATTAAGCATTACCCACTGAACAATGGCTAATATGCTTGCTGCTATAATGTTATTTTCAATTACAACATACCTGCAGGAGCTGTGTCGCAGCAGCCCTTTGCTCTGGATTTTTAACTAAACACTGCTTTACAAAATCTGTAAATTCGTCTGTCCAGAGTTCTGGTTTCCGGAATGTTGGCGGTGGGTTTGTGGGAATCATGAAAATAGCCTGCAGAACGGGAAGAAAAATATATATTCAGGTCACTTGCAAACTGCTCATTAACTATGCAAAGCTGAGCTTTGCTGAAGAAAAATGCCACTGTAAAACATCTAAAGGTCAGCTCTCTAGTGCTGCATCCAGTAACTAGCCATTTTAATGTGGTATTTATAACTTATAAATTGTATTTTATAAAACATGAGAAGATAATTTCATGTCACTTACAGCCTCAAGTGCTACAGAACATTTGCAGTGAAGGTTTCTATAGATTCAAGTTTAAAAAGAAGTTTGTACTTGTTCCAACTGTAGAAAGTAGCATGAACCCCCAACCAGAAGGCTTGAGGCATATGTAGAGCAACTCGCGCAGATGTGAATCTAAGTGTTTATTTACGGGCCAACACTCAAGAAGCTCAACACCAACCAAGACAAAGCAGCCAACTTGACTGGAACCCCATCTACCACCTTAAACATTCAATCCCTCCACCAATAGTTTATAGTGTGTGCCACCTATAAGATTCATTACAACAACTCACCAAGGCTCCGTTGATACCACCTTTCAAACTGTGACCTCCACAGCAGCAGCAGCAGCAGCAGATACATGGGAGCACCACCACCTGCAAGCTCTCCAAGATGTACATGATCCTGACTTGGACCTATATTGCTGTTCCTTCAGTGCCACTGGGTCAAAACTCTGGAACTCCTTCCTTAAGGGCACTGTGGGTCAACCTACAGCATATGGATTGCTGCAGTTCAAGAAGGCAGCTCACGACCATTTTCTCCAGGGCAACCAGGGAAGGACAATGAATGGCAATGGCCACATCCCAAAAACAAACTTAAAAATTAAAATTAAAAATAAAGAATGTGCAGCAAACATACACAAGCCACTGTAGCAAAAACAAAAATCTTTCAAGGATCCAGCTTTTATCAGAAGAAATAGGAGTTGTAGGCCATTCAGCTCCTCAAGCTAGCCCAATCATTCAATAAGATCATGGTTCTTAGAATCATAGAATCTGTACAGTGTAGAAGTAGGTCATTTGGCCCATCAAGACCATACCAACCCTCCAAAGAACATCCCAACCAGGCCCACCCTGCTTCTGTAACTCTGTATTTTCCTATGGCTAATCTACCTAGCCTGCACAGCCCTGGACTTTTTGGAACGGCCAATCCGCCTAACCTGCACATTTCTGAACTGAGGGGAAACCAGAGCACCCAGAGGAAACCCATGCAAACACAGGGAGAACGTGCAAACTCCACACAGACAATTGCCTGAAGCTGGAATCAAACCCGGGTCCCTTGCGCTGAGGGAGCAGTGTTAACCACTGAGCCACCGTGCAGCCCCAGGTCTCAGCTCCTCATAACCTTAAACTCCCTGATATTTCAAAACATTGTTTAACTCCACTTTAAATATTTTCAATGGTCTAGTCTTCACAACTCTTTGGAGTAGAGAATTACAGGCATTCACTACCCTTGGATAAAATTTCTTTGCATCTAAGTTTAATGTCCCCTTATTCTGTAACTATGTCCCCTGGTTCAAGACTCCCCAACAGTGGAAACATCATCTCCCACCAAGCACCCTTGGAATCTTGCAGAGAGAGCATCAGGACTGAAAGTTGGGGACACTAGTACAAAATACTGAGCCATTCTTTACCCTTTCGAAAAAAATGCTGTTTCTTTGGCACCTTTCACAATGGATGTTCCAAAATTCTTCATAATCAATTGAATAATTCTGTACTAATGTAACGTAGGAAATATGCCAGCCAATTTGTCCAGGTTTCTGATGGATTAACAACCAGAAAACTGTTTTTCTATGTTGACTGCGGGATGAATATATAGTGCCAACACACCTAATCATCTCTAAATTGTGCCATAGCATTTTTAACATTCACCTTAGAAGGAAGATGGGTCCCTAGTCTTAAGTAAAAGGCGACAACTTGGACAGTGCAACAATCCCTCTGCACTGCGATACAGTAGCAGTCTAGATATTTGTGCGCGATGGTCTGGAATGCGACTGAATATGCAACTTGTCAGTTTAGAAAAATGAATGCTGCAGACAGAGCCACGGCTGACACCTCCTTTAACAGCGTGCTTCCTGCACCTTTTATTTCAGAATTTCAATTTTTATAGTTTCCCTTTCCATTCTAATGTTGATAAGAGCATTCGGTTAGACTTACTGGCCACATTACAAACAAGAGTCTCATTTTCACTCTCTCCAAATGTCAAAACATTATTTGTGGCAAGGAGATCACATTATAGCATTGCTTTCTACTGGCCCCCATAGTCAGCCCAATACTGCAAATAAATCTAATCAGCCTTGATCGAACTAAACAGTGGAATAGGTTGGAGGGGTTGCATGCTATTCTTAACTTTTAAAGTCACATTACTTTCTTCCCACTCGGACAGAGTTTTCAGACAACATGCCGTGGAGAGCGGTGTAAACTAAACTGTGCAGGATGGGATGTGAACACTTCAGTCATGACAGCAGCGCATACGGCTCTTAAATATCCCAGGGTTGTCGAATGCTTTGCCATTACTTGCCCTCATTGGATGAATGTCGGCGTATGGCGGTTTTCCTTCTGCCATTTCTATTGCCGAAATCCCTAAAGACCAGATGTCTGCAACACAGTTATAACCAATTTCTTGGATCACTTCAGGTGCCATCCAGAATGGGGTTCCAATCACCGTGTTCCTTTTGGCCATTGTATCCTGAATAAAGACAGACAATTTATTAACGTGAATCTTCCCAAATGTGATGTTAGTCTTACTTCTCCCAAAGAGTTTAAACCATAGAATTGTACAACACAAGACAGAGCCATTTGACCCATTAAATCTATTACACCCTCTATGAGCTATTCAGTTAGTCTCACTCCTCTGTTCTTTTCCATAAACATAAAAAACTCATTTCTAAATAAATATTAAACTTCCTATTAAAGGTACAATTAAATCTGCTTCCACTGTGCAGTATTTTTCAGATTATTGAAAATAAACTTTGTACAGGACTGCTATAGGCAAATACACATTGCTGTCATTTTTGAAATGACAGATCAACAAAAAAAAACAGACTTAGTTATTTAAAGGATTGAATTTCATCTAGATTTCCAATAAATGTGCTAAGTGCAGACTCAGAGTTACAGTCGAGGCCCACAATTACCTTCACACCCTGATGGGAGGGGTCTGAAATAAGCCATAATATCTGTGCCCAATCGTTACTCAGAGATCTTTGTTAGGAAATGCACTAGTGCAAGAGGGCAAGGACAGATTCATAGAATTGCAAAAAATTTACAGCACAGAAACAGACTGTTCAGTCCAGTCAGCCTACATCAGTGCTCATGCTTAACAAGAGTCTTGTCTCACATCTGTTCATCTAATTCTGTTGTTACCTTCTGTTCATTTCTTACCATGCTTTGCTCTCACTTTCAATTAAATGCATCTACACAAGTATTCCCAAAAATAGAGTTCCATGTCTTCTTTTGAATTCCCTGAATTCTTAGTGATTATTCTATGATTATATCCCGAACCTGATAGCTTGACCACTGAAAACACTTCCTCCACATCTATGAGAGCAAACTATTCCCAATCTTAAAGATTGCTTGATCCTCCCTTTTCTGTGTATGTAGTTTTGTTTTGGTCTGACAGGAAATACCTTGGTTTAGCATCACCTTGTGGCCAAGTGGAGAATATCAACAGACAACATAAACAGTCGGAGAGATATCAGATATTGTTCCAGAACACTGACAGATTGATATGATTCACAAACTGAGTTGTTTCTTGTGAATTAACTGAATTGTTCAATGTCATTAGCTCATCAGTAACAGAGTGCCTGTTTGGTAGTTACTGATTGGTAAGATCCAGGTTTGATCCCCTCAATTAGTTGAGTTAGCTGGCATTAGCCAGGTTTACCAAGGAGTAAACCTACCTTTGACTGGATAGGATGTTCATGAAAGAAAATCACTTGGATTTTTATTTGGAAGAGCAGGAGCATACAGACATGGTTGATTTATTCTAATAACATGGGGGAAATGGTCCGTCTGCATGCACTCTGTAGGCTTGCAAGAGTACACGGGAAGGAGATTACGTTTTCTGTGCATCCTAACACTATTTACCCTTTCAAAGGATAGTCACTTGAGTGAGATACTGCTCTGTATTATATTCTAAAACCCCATGTAATCAAAAAAGTCTAAAGCATATCTACTTCACTTCATAACATCCTCATCACTGTGTCATAGAACAATACAGTTGTCTGCAGCCGCTCTAAATTAACCACAATCGAATAATCTATACTATGCACAGACATTATATGACGAAGCCCCCAGTGTTGGAGAACTATAAATCCAAAGACACATGTCCTGCCCAACTATACTACACTTCCCACAATTTTCTTTTCAATTATTTGTGCATTATAGCACTTACTCCACACTATACTGAACAGCCCATACCAAGGTTATGCTCTCAAGTCCTGGTGTGGCACTCAAACCTCTACCTCCTGGGAAAAATGATAATGCTAATACCATGACAAGTACAGGAATAGCAGGAGTTCATCGGACCCTTCGAGCCAGCTTGACTATTCAATGACATCATGGCTAATGTGCACTTCAATTCCACTTAGCCACCTTTATTCCAGATTCCCCTGACATCTTCATTGAATAACATGTAATCTAATCATCTCAGTCTATTGATATAGCCTCAACCACATCTTGTGGAAAGGGTTCCAGATTTCCAGAACCTTTCTTAATTGTTTATATTTTACTTTAATATGATATCCACTTTTTCATGAAACCCCCAATGATTTTCTGCATCTGCTTTATCAAAGTCTTGTAATATTTTAAATATTTCAACTAGACCACCCTCCAATCTAAGTGCTCTCGTAACATAATCCCCTAAATTCTGCCTCCTACGAGTTGAATCTAACATGCAAAACATTTACACCTAAGTAATTAGAGATTAGTTTGTAGATGTATAAAAACCATCAGTTTACCTCGTGTTTTATTTTTCTTTTTCTGAAGTTTCTAACCCACATGCTTGAGCTGCTACGGCCAGTGCTCTGTAAGGAACTATATCCTCCCATCAGTCACCAACCCCAGGTTCATTGGAAGCTACAACTGAAGGTCAAAGAAAGAGGGCTATAATGGCCCCATCTCCAGGTCATATTATCCTCAAACATGCGAACACCGAATTTACCCAGTACCCTCCAATCAATCCATCTGGGGGAGGGCTGCACTTGCATAATTTTACGCATGAAAGTGCTCTTGATTCTAGTCACTACATCTTTAATAGTGTGTCCCTTTAGAGCTTAGCTAGTTTACAGTCCTGGTAAATTGGAAGAAATAAAACTTGTCATAGGGTTAAAAACTGTCACATGCTGTTTTGTTACCTGGTCTGTAACACACCAGTTCAGAGATCACTTACAGTAAGCTGACCAGCAACTCCAAAATCAGCCAGTTTGGCATGGCCTTCATTATTGAGTAAGATGTTTCCAGCTTTGATATCCCTGTGGATTTTTCTCATGAAGTGTAGATACTCCAGTCCTTTTAGTGTGGACTGTAAAATTGTGGCGATCTCGTCCTCTGTTAACTGAACAAAAAAGACAAGTTTTACAGCAAGCCTTGGAAATGTTTCGGCAGATCAACTGTAGGTGCTGTGGACACTTCAGTTGTTTTTAAGTTGTTAGCTGCGGCTCACTGGATAACTGCAACGTGTTGACTGCTGTATTCCCTACATTACAACAAATACACTTCAAAATTACTTCACAGCCTTTCAAATGCTTTGTCAAGTCCTATGGTCTTGAGGAGTTCTATAAACACAAATGTTTCCTTCTTTCAAAGTTCTTGATAACACATAGCTTCTTGATATTTCTCAAAGAAAAACCTACATAATAATCACATTTTATGCCACAGCAAGATACATATCTACTGGCTTTCTCTCCGAATCTATCTGTGCAGTAGGAGATGCTTCATCCTATTGAATCATCTTTATGGGTTCCCTATGACCTTACCTTCTTCCAATCTGTTCTATAAGTACAAATTATCTTTATCAAAGGGGAAAAAATACTTTCATATATATCATAGGATGTTTTACAGTCAACAATGCACTTTTGAATTATCGTCACCATCATAACATACGAAAACCCAATTTGCTCTGTTTTAACTGTTCTAATCTGTCTTTCTGTTTTCTTTGGAATTCTGTTATTACAATCTCTAGGCACCTCAATACAATGGCTGGAAAACAACATCTTTATCTCGTTGAAGCACTTGAATAGAGCAAGGAGATGAAAACACATTCAGGTGTAAACATATTATTATTATGTTTTGTATTTAACCAAAAGAAACTATCTTAAATATTTTCGGCCTTAATCTAGCTTTATCTTACAATATTACTTGCACCACTTTTTTGAAACTCCCACATCACCTACATTCAGAAAACTTCTTTCAAGAAATTGTTTTCTCTTCTGTGGCAAATGCTTCACTTCTCAAAAAAATTGACCCCACCCAAAAACTGAAGGCCATTCCAAGATATTTGCTCTCGCTAGTCTCATGCACTTAACAGGACCACCATCATCCCTGTTGCATCCTTGTCTTTTTCTCAACTTTTGAGTACCGTTGTCAATGATCCTGTCAGCTGTTTTCCTTCAAACAGATAAAGACAATTGGAATGAACTATGAGCGATCTGACTGAAGTCTTCAAGATATTAACAGGAGAAGACAGGGTAGATAAAGATAAACCATTTCCACTGGTTTGGTATTCTAGAACTAGGGGACATAGTCTGAGAATTAGGACCAGACCATTCAGGACAGAAGTTAGGAAGCAGTTCTAAACACAAAAGGTGGTGGATGTTTGGAACTCTCTTCCATAAATGGCAATGGATTCTGGATCAGTTAATTTTAAATCTGACATAGATAAACTTTTGTTAGACAAAGAAAAGGAAATAGGCCAAAGGCAGGTATATCAAGTTAGACAAGAGATCAGCCATAATCCATTAAAAAGTGGAATAGGCTTGAGGGCTGAATGGCCTACTCCTGTTCCAATATTCCTATGAGAAGGTTTTTCTTTCTCCTCTCTTCATTTTCATTTTAAACTGAAAACATATTATGATGTTTCCTACTGGAATTCAACATTTCTCAAAACCTAAAACTACAACTCCTTTTGCATTTCAGTTTTGCTCTCCTTCAACGTCCTGAGACTATCATAACATATCCCTTTGATTTATCTCACCCTTCCAATTCTGATGGTGGCTTTTGGTTGGGCCTTTACCTGTTTTCCCATTTAAAAACTAAGCCATTAACATGGATTAAAGATTAAGTGACATTTTCCAAAGTTTCCATCCTGTCTGTGAATTCAGGCCGAATTTCCATTGGGCTGACAATTTGTCCTTAAATACACACTGCTCCCGGGAAAAACAGCACTAACCTACATCAAATGTGGTTTCTCTCATCCACATGCCAAAACAGTCTGACGTTAAGGTACAAGTGGAACAATAGATCACCTGGTGACACAATCAAGGAGATAAAACTTCTCTGATGAAGCCATGCCTTTCATTACTCATGTCTATCAATCAGTAATCCTTCCACGGTCTTGTGCAAATAACATGCAGGGTTATAGGGATAGGGTAGTGCATAGGTCTGGGTGGGATATTCTTTGGAAGGTCAGTTTGGACTCAATGGGCTGAATGGCCTGCTTCCACGCTGCAGGGAGGGATTCTATGATTCTCTATGATTAAGTAGTCCTGTAATGTATTCATGTCGCTGGTATTCTGAATATCATTCACGTAATTGGAATTTCTCTGGTCATGCGTCAAGGCAGCTTGAAAACAAACACATTAATGACTTGTGTAGCTAAAACATCCACTTGGCCTGCTAGCTGTCACTATTTACACTGTAGTACTGCTACGAAAGTTGGGATTGTTTTTGACAACAGTGTTTTGGTGTGAAACTCTTCCTCTGAATTAGTTCAAGAACTAATTTACAACTGGAACAATAGATCATCCGGTGGCATAATCAAACAGATAAAACTTCTCTGATGAAGCCATGCCTTTCATTATTGGCTATTAGTCAGTAATCCTTGTTCACTAATCCCTCCATTGTGTAAATTGTGATTGCTTTGACGTTAGGACAAGTGCCAAACGTCTAATCACTGAATAACCTCACCCAGTCAAATGGGCTTAGTAGGGCTGAGATGTTGATACATTCACAACTATCTATGGTCTCAATGGGGCCGGGGTAAAGAAACCAACCATATCGGTTTGCTCCTCGGGCATGCAGGTCTGTTCTGGCCAAAGAAAAGCACAACACAAAAACAGTAAAAAAAACTGTAGCATATATTCCAGCAAGCAAATCCACTCACATGCAAATTCGGCAAGTACTCGAGCGAATCTGTTGTCCAAGTGTCTTATTTCTCAAACCTCTCATGTACTACCTACCATTCAACCTACATTTTGAAAATATAGCTCAAGTTGCCAACATCAATCCCAGTCGGCTTTCTCTGGTTTACACGGAATGACTGAATCTGAGCACAAAGAAGAGTTTCTGTGATTACCCACCTTCTTCAGCAATACATTGAAATAAGGGAGACAGTAGGCAATTTTCCAACTTACAAGCACCTCGAGTTGGGATAGAGATGCAACAAGTAAACAAACAAAAGGGGCAAAAAAAAGGCAAACAACTTTGAGATTGACAATTTCAGGACATAAACTCATTTTGTTTCCTTTGCTTTACATCTTCCAATTTTTCTCATCATTTTCCCCTGATTTTTATTTTCAGAAGCTCTGTCTTGATGTGCACAAGTTAGAAATAACCGCATTTTAGTTTCAAAATGCTGCAGCTTTATCAAGTGTACATTTCTCTCGGCTCTCCATATGGCTGGCAGTCTAACCACTGACCTGAATACAGCAATCACTGTCAGATTACCGCTCTGCTCCTACAGTGTGCTATGGCCGAGGTCCAGATTTCTGGCTAAGTCTTCAGATCTCAGAACAGTCTTCCATCAAACTGTTTCCTCGTACTGCTGGATCAAGTCAAGTCCCTTTTAACTGCACTAGCTGCTGTATTCTGGTAAGTGTGTGCTAACACGGGAAAATTTTGGGACTTTAAACAGTTTTTCAACACTTTAGTGAGGGAGCATTATGAGTGAATAGGCGAAAGCGCAAGTTGGCATGGCAGGATCGGTGGTCGGGTGGGGGGGACAGGAGGGATTCAGAGGGTCATGGGGAGATTCAGGGGATCATTGGAAGTGTGGGGATTCAGATGGCAGTGAACAGTCAAGCTGGGTTGGGGCAGTTCATGGCCATGGGGTCAGCTGTATATTTACATAGTTAACCTGGAGTTAAATCTGTTTCTTCTGCCTAACACTTCCTGGGTAACTATTCAGGAAAGCATGTCACAGCTCTCTTAAATTTTCAAATTGAGTTTCGAATCTTAGACATTTTTAGAAGCTTTTGGGATCAAGGGAATTGTCAGTGAGAAGTTTAAACGTTCTAGCAATTATAACAGAGTCACTGCTTCGGGGCTTCCACAGGGTCCTGAAAAGACTCAGGTCAAAAGTCCAGTCTCTTATTATGCAGTGACTAGAAGTTCTAAGCCACTGCTGCCTCACACATGACTCTCAAGCAAGGGTAAAAGTGGTAGCCCAGGATATATATTCACATAACAATTAGCTCCTAGTTCTTTACAAATCACTGTCACTGCAGGGGGATGAGATGGCCTAGTGGTATTATCACTGGACTGTTAATCCAGAGACCCAGAGAACGTTCCGGGCAGCCAGGTTCAAATCCTGCCTTGGCAGATGGTGGAATTTGAATTCAATAAAATATCTGGAATTAAGAATCTCATGATGACCATTAATCCATTGTTGATTGTTGGAAAAACCCAACTGGTTCACTAATGTCCTTTAGAGAAGAAAACTGCCATCCTTACCTGGTGTGGCCTAAATGTGACTCCAGACCCACAGCAATGTGGTTGACTTTGAACTGCATAAATGCTGCCTAGCCAGCGATGCCCACATTCCGTTAATGAATAAAGAAAAAAATTCATATAACAACATAACATTGGTCAGTAGCACATGGTGCTTCTCTTTTTGTTTCTTTCCCCATCATTCCCTTTGACCCAGCAAAATTAATTAGTCTCTCGTTTAAGCTCGCGTCTTCCAGCCTATTAGAGACTTTTTTTAATCCTTGTCCTAGCCATCTCTTGCCCAAAATCTATTATGTCTGGGTTTTCCCAATTCTGAAGACCCGGAATGTAAACTGTTTCGGTCTCCTCAGTGTCTGCCGCAGCTGCTGAATGTTTCCAACATTTTCCATTTCTATTTCAGCTTTGCAGCATCCACAGTATTTTGCTTTTCAACTAGTGTCTCTATGACCAGAGTTCGCACAGGGCGGGTTTCCCCACACGAATAATGTTTCCCATATGATCAGGTGTCCTTTCAAGCTTTACTTATTCAAATGCATAGCATCACCAAACTGTTGCTTGATTTATTTCAGCTTCTCTTTCTTTTTTCATGGTTGGCACCTCAGACTCCACAATAAAATAAAATTAACATGACATTAAGCACATAGCTTGCCATCTCCAATTAGACCAAGGGTTTTCTTTTTTGTGCTGTCACCCTCCTGTTCCTCTGAAGATCACAACTTATGCTAGGAATGGTTCCAGAAATAGTCATGTATCAGGTGTTAAGACAATATTGCGCTGAGAAACATGTTCAAACAGTTAAGTGTGACACTGCGTTCAACAGACATTGTATCTGGTATTGCAGTTTTTGGTGCTAGACTAACAATTCAGAGGTCACAAGCTGAAATGTCAACATGGTAAACTGAATTCTATCAAATGGATAATTTATGGGTTGGTACATGTGGTTCACTCATGCCCTGTGGCCAAGGGCTCATGCCAAACCGACCTGGTCTGGCTTGCAAAGAGCTTATGCTCCACACTACTTGGTTCACTAAATGCCTCCTGAAACCTTGCAAGACAAGTTGGAATGTAGGAACGATGCTTTGACTATATATTTTAAAACAAACATGCATTTAATGACAACACCCAGATTAACAAGATTTGTGACACCGCTGGCAGGAAGTATAAGAGGAATAACTGCTGAGTACTTTGCTTGGAATGTGTAATCTGACACGTCCACCACAACTGTGTGGGTCAATACAACAGGGAACAACTCTGAAGGTCTTCTGTTACAATACTGTAGGATGTTTACTGTAAACAGAGTGTTCATATTGTTATGCGAATTATAAAAATGGACCACAAATGTTCAACCTCCATCTCTTTTTCATACCCGAGACCTTTGAGGACTAAAATGGTTTCAAAGAAGGAAGGGCACTAATTTAAGATGGCAGCAATGATCACTTGACTAGGTCGAGGCAAGTTCATGAAACCATCAATATGCTACAGTCAGAGTCATACAGCACAGAAACAGTACCTTCGGTCCAACTCATTCGTGCCAACCAGATATTCTAAACTGATCTAGTCCCATTTGCCAGTATGTGGCTCATATCCTTCTAAACCCTTCCTATTCATATACCCATCCAAACGCCTTTTAAAATGTTGTAATTGTACCCTTCCTCTGGCAGCTCGTTCCATACAGCATCACCCACTGTGTGAAAAAGGTGCCCCTTAGGTCTCTTTTAAATCTTTTCCCTCTCTCCTTAAACCCATACACTTTAGTTCTGGACACCCTGGGAAAATGACCTTGGCTATTCACCCTATCCATGCCCCTCATGACTTTATAAACCTCTATAAGGTCACCCCTCAGTCTCCAACGCTCCAGGGAAAATAGCCCCAGCCTAATCAGCATCTCCCTATTTCGCTCTAATCCTATCAACATCCTTGCAAATCTTTTCTGAGCCCTTTCAAGTTTAACAACATCCTTCCAATTGCAGGGAGACCAGAAGTGAACGTAGTATTCTAAAGGTGGCCTCACCAATATCCTATACAGCTGCAACATGACATCCCAACTCCTCTACTCAATGCACTGACGAACGAAGGCAAGCGTGTCAAATGCCTTCTTTTCTGAAGAAGTGTCTAGACCCGAAACGTCAGCTTTCCTGCTCCTGATGCCGCTTGGCCTGCTGTGTTCATCCAGCTCTACGCCTTCTTCACCACCCTGTCTACCTGCGACTCCATTTTCAAGGAACTATGCACCTGCACACCTTTGTCTCTTTGGTCGGCAACACTCCCCAGGACCCTACCATTAATTGTATAAGTCCAGCCCTGATTTGCCTTTCCAAAATGCAACACCTCACGGTTACCTAAATTAAACTCCATCTTTCACTCCTTGGCTCATTGGTCCATCTGATCAAGGTCCTGCTGTACTGAGCTAATCTTCCTCACTGTCCACTATATCACCAAATCAGTCTGAGCCAAAGTTATCATTATAAAAAGGTACTGAAACTCAGATCTGTATTTTGTGTTTGATTCACACCTTTCTAGAAGTTCACAGAATGAAAGATGTCTGCGTATTTAGGGCGGGGGGGGATAAGGTGCTGTAGTAGTTTTGTCACTGGACAAGAAATCCACAGACCTATATTAGTGATCCACGGACATGGGTTCAAATCCCACTATGGTAGATGGAGAAAACAGAATTCAATTAATAAGAAGTTGGGAAAACCTGAAAACAGTAATGTTGACCATGAATCCATTGTTGATTGCCATTAAAAATCTTTCTCGCTTACTGATGTCCTATAGGGAAAATGACATCCTCAACTTGTGATGCCAGCAACATGGTGGACTGTTAAAAGCCTGATGAAATATCGCATGTCAGTTGTATATCACTGCTACAAAGTCTGATAAAAGAACTGAAATCTAATGGTATCAACCAACACACTGGTTTTCGATGTCACTGGGTCAAAATCCTGGAACTCCTTCCCTAAGTGCACTGTGAGCGAACCTACACCACAATGGACTCCAACTGGCGAAAACAGCATCTCACTACCACTTTCTCAAGGGCAATAAATGCTGGCCTACCATGAAGGAAGCAAAAAAAAATCTAAATTAATGAAACAATGAAGCCAGGCATGGAATAAACAAGCGTCATGTATTTCAGGAGACAGTTTGTGTATGAGCATGCATGCGGGTGAGAGAGAGAGAGAGAGAGGGAGACAGAGACAGAGAGAGTGGGGAGGAAGCAAGAGAGAGACAGTGAGCGAGAGCGAGAGAGAGAGAGAGAGAGAGAATGATGGATTTGTGACAGCAGAACTTGGAAGGCTTGCTCTCTTCCTGTTTCTTTCACCTGCTCAAAAAACAGCTGCTGATGAAAAGCATATCAGTATTACTCCCTTGCCAAGAGCTCAAAGATATCAACAGATTTCATGATGGCAGAAGATACACAAGTCAAACAACCACTGTCGCAGATTAAGACACCTCAAGGATATTTCAAAACTGTTTTTTTATACGAGATACTCTTCCCTTTTTTAAACTTTATATTTGTGTTTGTAAGTCTGCTTGCTGCCATGTTTTATTATTCTTCTCAGAGCAAATAATAAAATTCTCCTTTCTTTCGACAGAAGAAACCTGTAACTGACTCCTTAATTTTGGTCAAGAGACCATTCTTTCATTAAAATGCTACACAGCTACATGCCAAAAATAATTTAAAATCTTTGTTGTGATCATTAGAAGGTTGAAAAATGGGGAGCTTAATCACTCCTCAACTGCTCATAACACTGAGTAACAAATTAGCAAAGCCTTTGGGATGGAGTGTGAGAAAGCACCCATATGCAGAGCTAGCTATGTTCTGTTACACTGGATGTACAACTAACAGAGGAGTATGACTTGACAAAGTCAGGCTGTGGATTGACAGCATTAAATTGCTGCATGGCTAAATTCAGAATTCACAACATATTGCACATCAACACAACAAAGGATTGACACTGCACACATGCAAATATTATTGGCCAGGTGTCAATATTTACTCTGTTTACAACATGGTTTCAAAGTGAACAGCCAGCTAACTTCTTGGAGACCAATAAAGCTCCTCAGCACCACCCTGGAAATCTGTTCATTCAGAAGCCTGTTGCCTTGTTTACAGAGTAATTGGTCCAAATGCAAGCATGGTTATCAAAATAACCAGCTGCAAATGGCAAAACAAGCAATGTGACACAGTTACTGTAGGCAGACATCCCTAATCCAGAACGCATCTGCACAATATCACTGCATTCCATGCATAATAAGATTACTATTCATGCATGCAGAACGTTATTTTCTCCCAGCTCTTAATGAAATAAACAGCTGCAAATGAAAAACTACGAACAGTGTGGGTCATCAGTTTGTTTTTGATCGTGTCCTATTGTCAGAGGGAGGCTAATTTATTTCTGATCAAATGAACACAGAGCCTATTGAGACGGGAGTAACGGTTATCAATTTCTCCCCCACAAACCATGGATTTTGCATCAAGGGTAAAGTCAATTCATCTGGCCTGTATTTAATTATTTATCCTAAATGAAAGGCACATTGGAACACAATGCCTCTTTTGCCTGTGATTTCTCTTTCACACTCGCCTGCCTTAAATAACAGACAGCCAATGATATTTAATAGGAGGCCTGACAAGCATTTCAGGGAGAAGGGAACAGACGGTTACATTGGAAGGGTTAGATGAGGAAATATAGCAGAAAGCTCAATCCAACCATAAACTGTGACATTGACTAGTTCAACGTCATTTATCTTTGCAATAACATTGTGACAAACTTGGGATAGTACAGATCCTACTTATAAACGGCAGGCACATAATCCTTATTTCGCTGGGATAGAGGCAGATATGGGGAATTACCGTTTTATTCCTTATTCGAATGAGATCTGATACTGAACCAGCTCCACAGTATTCCATGACTATCCATAGGTCTGTGTTCTTAAAATAACTGCCATAATACTTGACCACATGAGGGCTGTGGAGAAAGAGAAAGATTGTTAAAGTCCTAGGATTCTATATAGAACAAAAGAATAGTTAGTACAGTGAAGAGTCAGTAGAGCTAATTACTCAATCTCTCATCACAACCATTACAATTGAGATGGTGGTGCAGTGGTAGTGTCACTAGCCTAGTAATTCAGAGGTCCAGGTTAATGCTCTATAGACATAGATTCAAAGTCCAATGCATTAGCTGGTGGAATTTAAATTCAAATTATATAATTTTGAAATGAAAGGTAGTTTCAGTGATGATGACCATGAAACCATCACTGTTTGCTGTACATAGCCCTCATGGTTCACTAATAATCTGTAGAAGAAATCCATAATCTTTCCATGGTCTAGCCCACACGTGACTCCAGATCCACAGCAAGACATCTGACTCTTAACTGTCCTTCAAAATAGCCTAGCAAGCCACTATTAAGGGCAATTAGGGACCGTCAACAAGTGCCACCTTGCCTCCGACACCAATATCTCATCAAAGAATAAAGAACTGCCTCGAAACAAACTGCTTCATGCAACCCATTAGCTTTGACTTGTAGTAACTCTTGTGTAGATAAATTTAGCTGTCATTAAGACCAGTAATGTCCCAGCAACAGCTGTGAGGTGAATGAGCAGTTAATCCAGTATTGGTGATATTGGTTGAATAATTTGTTAAATAACATCATGGGATATTTAAGAATCATACAAATCTGCACACATGGGCCATCTGAAAGATGGGTTCCAATAAAACTCATCCAGTATCTCTCGAACCTTTTCATATTGTGCTTCAAGGGTCTTCCCTGATAATTTACTCCAGAGGCTTACTCCAATCCATTTGGGGATAGACAACACACAATTCAAACAAAAAAGTTGCCATTTTTGTTTTACGTTTTGGAATAAAAAATTAACATTCTTCAAGGGTCCTACAGCCCTTTGTGTCTGTACCATTCAAAAACCTAACTATTCTAATCCCAAAAAGTTCCCAACATTGTCAGTTCTGGGTTAATTCACGAACTCACGATGCTAGAGCAATATGCTTCACAGCATGCGAGAGTCTGAAAAAGTGATGGAAATGATCAATTCTAAATCTAGTCTAGACCATGGCGTTGAGGCAAATGACTAGTCATGATCAAGTTAAATGGTAGAACAGACTTTAAGGGCCGAACAGCCTACTCATGCTTGTATCTTTTACATTCCTAAGTCACATTTTCTGAGTACAGAAGCAGTGAAGTCTTGCTTCAATTCTGTAAAAACTTGGCTAGACTGCACTTCAGAGTGCAGTTTTGGTCTCCTTATCTCAGAAAGCATATTACTACTATTGAGGGAGTGCAATGAAGTCTCAGCAGGCTTGTTCCCAGGATTGATGGGACTGCCCTACAAAGAGAGATTGGGCCTGTATTCCCTTGTGTTTCGAAACCTACAAAATACTAAAGGGTCAGACAGGGCACATGCAGGTAAGATGTATCCCTTGGTTGAGGAGTCCAGAACCAAGTGGGCATAATTTAAAAATAAGGGGAATACTACTTAATTAAGAAATAAAGAGAAATAGATATGGAGAAATATTTTTATTCGGAGGGTTGTAAGCCTTTGGAATTCTCTACCATGAAGAGCCGTGGGGGCTCAGTCCTTGAGTATGTTTAAGACAGAGATTGATAGATTTCTGAATAGCAGTGGTGTATATGGTCATGGGTATGGAGTGGATAAAAAGCATTGAAGTATTTAATAATCTATGGTCACATGCATGGCAGGGTAGGGTAGGTTCAATGGCCTACTCCCTGTTTCTGTGTTCCACAGAACTGTGAAAACACAAGGAAACAACTGACGTGACGCAGCTGATCAAGACGAGTTTGTTGCATTTCTTTTTGTTCCCTCAGAACAAAATCTCTGGTTGTGCAGCGTCACTGTAATTAAATTTTACATTTAAAAAACTATCAATCAGGGTCCGGAGCCACTGGCTTCTTTTTGTCTTACCTGTCACATTGCTGCATGATGGAAATCTCTTTGATAATCTCCTGCAAGTCCGATTCCACTGGGACCTGCTTGATAGCGACCACTTGGCCTGATTCTTTATGTATGGCTTTGAATACACTGCCATAGGACCTAAGGGAGGGAACGTAGAGCATTAACACTTATCCAGCATTACAGATTTAGGCTATCCCATCTGGGCTCTAGGCCTCTAATAAGAGGGAACAATAGCAACAATCTTTGAAACCAATCTTTCCCACGGTCCTTAATCATTACATTGAGCTACATTACATTTTCCCCCACCTCTCAGGCATAACAGGTGATCAGACAACCAGATAGATCTCTGACAGTGTATATGCAACCTACTTTCTATGAGGGTGGCACGGTGGCTCAGTGGTTAGCATTGCTGCCTCAGCACCAGGGGCCCGGGCTTGATTCCAGCCTCAGGTAACTGTCTGCGTGGAGTTTGCACATTCTCCTCGTGTCTGCATGGGTTTCCTCCTACAGTCCAAAGATGTGCAGGCTTTAGATTGATTGGCCATGCAAAATTAGCCATAGCATCCAATGATGTGCGGGCTAGCTGGATTAGCCATGGGAAATGCAGGGAAAGAGGGATAGGGTGAGGGGTTGGGTCTGGGTGGAATATTCTTTGGAGGGTTGGTATGGACTCGATGGGCCAAATGGCCTGCTTCTACACTGTAATGATTCTATGATTTCCTTCTCAGAACTTCGCCCAACTTTCATTTCAGAAGCTGACACTAGAGGAAACGCAGGGGAAAAACCACATATCTGACTACTCAGGGGAGATTTATGTTATTATACATTATACAGGATTGTTCATATTTCAATCAGCAATTATTTTTATTACTCCAGAAAGAAATAAATTGCAGTTAAAAAGAATCCTTCAGGGCCTCAGAACAAAGCATTTTACAACCATCACATTAAAAACAATCTCTGCAGTAAACTAGAAACGCCAAAAGACAACTTGCAAGAGTCTTTAACAAAGATAATTACCCAATCTCTCATCACAACCATTACAATTGAGATGGTGATGTAGTGGTAGTGTCACTAGCCTAGTAATTCAGAGGTCCAGGTTAATGGTCTATAGACATGGATTCAAAGCCCAATGCAGCAGCTGGTGGAATTTAAATTCAATTTATGTAATCTTGAAATGAAAGGTAGTTTCAGTGATGATGACCATGAAACCATCATTGATTGTTGTACAAAGCCCTCATGCTTCACTAAGAGTCCTTAGAAAAAGAAACCCGTAATCTTTCCATGGTCTAGCCCACGTGACTGCAGACCCAGAGCAAGATGTCTGACTCTTAACTGTCTTTCAAAATGGCCTAGCAAGCCACTATCAAGGGCAATAAGGGATCATTAAGTGCCACTTTCCCACTGATACAAACATCTCATCAAAGAGTAAAGAACTTCCTCGAGACAAACTACTTCATGCAACCCATTAGCTTTGACTTGTAGTGACTTTTGTGCAGATAAATTTTGCAGTCATTAAGACACGTAACGTCCCAGCAATAGCTGTGAGGTAAATGAGTTTGCACATTCTTCCTGTACCTGCACAAGTTTCATCCAGGTATTCCGGTTTTCTCCCACCGTCCAAAGATGTGCCGTGGTAAATGTGGGCTTAGTTGGGTAGGGCAGGGGTGTGGGTCTAGGTGGGATGCTCTTCGGAGGGTCAGTGCAGACTTGATGGGCCTCAATGGCCTGTCTCTGCACAGTAGGGATTCTATGATTCTATACTGAACAAAGCCATGCCTGGTGTCAGCTCTCCCTTTCATTCCGCTTCCGAGTCTTGTGGCAATAACACTACATTGCAAGCTGACGCTTCTTTGACGATACAGGACAGTCATGCCAACAGTTGTTCTTTTTTGAAGTGCTTGCAGCCTCCAGATGAGTTACAAATTGTTGGGATTAAGAGGTTGCACCGGAGTTAGGAGCAAGGTTTGGCTATATGAGCCTCTCCACCATTCAATAAGATCAGAGCTGATTTCAGCTCTGTTTTCCTGACTGCACCCCATAAACATCGTCTATCAAAATTCTACCTGCCTCAACCTTTAAAAAACTTAAAAGCTTAGCCGACTGCCTTCTGGTGAAGAGAATGTCACATACAAACAACCCAGCCAAAGTAAATGTTTCTCTTCATCTCGATCTCATCCTTAAACTGTCAGATCCACTTATACAAGAAATATCCTCCAAATAAGCACTGTATCAAGTACCCTCAAGATCTGATATGTTTCAAGAAGATGGACACTGAGATCAAGACCAAGACCAATGCTTTGCTCCATTCTATCCTAGAGAATCAATTTCCCATAGGAGTTTTCTGTGTGTTGGAAGTTATTTATTAACTTATAATTATTTCTGTAGCCATGTGATTTCTTTTACAACAGTTTGAGAGAGCTTCTTTGACAGCACTAACAGGCTTTATTCATTTTAAAATGTTCTTTGACTTGGCTAAAACATTATGCTTTAACGTCTGTTAGAGATTTCTAGGCTTACGTGTTTTTAAGCTTCGGGAAACTGACCACAGCTTAGGAGGACAGATTGGTATTAGTTTTACAGCAAACTTTGTTTAACAAGCACTCTCAATAAACCTGCAAAAATTATACACCCGAAATAGCAGAAGTTCACTGTATTATTGCCATATCCAAGTAGTCAGTTGACGGTGCAAGTGAGAAGGTTCTCTGTGGGTAAGTTTTATTTCAGGCAAAATTGCATTATTATTTAAGTGATTTATGCCGTAAATAAAGTATAACAGTGATGCATATGCTCCCTGCATTACGTTTCTATTAGTGTATATTTTTACATTGATTATGTGGACCTCTTGATCAATTGGAATATTTGATCAACCGGCACACATAGGTGTTGGTTAATGTTTGCTGTGCCCTGGACAGTTCTTGGATGGGGACGGTTGTATACAGTAATGCTCCCGACAAGGGCAGAATATAGTCACTGAGTTATAGAGGTCTATAGCACAGAAGGCGGCCCTTTGGCTCATTAAGACTGTATTCTATTCTAATCCCACTTTCCAGTTGTTAGCCCACAGCCTTGTACGTCTCTACCATACTACATCCACCAAAGTTATGTCCACTCACTTAAGGTACGCCACAAGACAATGAATGCACTGGGATCAAATTTTTTATTTGTGGTCACCAGTTTCTGTCCCTTTGTACAACTGCTCCACCAAGCCATGCAGGGTCACATTTAGATTACTTTGGAAAAAGGAGTTAGCAATAGTCCCCAACCAAAAGTGTTGGCATAAAACCCTGAAGAGGTTACTTGAAACTAAGTATATTTAAGGTCAGGTACCTAAAAGCTCCAGGAAGAAGCTACCAGCATTTCTTGTGCTAGAGTTAAAGTCACACTTACCATAAGCCTTTCCAAGCGTCGGAATTTTGTTTTTCTGAAGTGGACGCTGTACAAGGGTACTTTGGAGTTTTGTACAAGGGATTTTTGGTTTATAATTTGTAAATGTGTCTGATTGGGATTAATGGGATTATACTTTCACTATGCCAAATCTTTGAATTTGTGTCATAAGTAAATAGTTTGGTTTATTCTATCTTATCTTCATTCCTTTTGGTTAGTAAACTTCTGTTTCATTGTTAAAACAAAACCTGCAATGGTGTGCATTTGCTTTTGTGAGAGACTGCCTTGTTAAAAGCAAACAGAGTTTGATCTAAGAAGCATTTCAACACACGGAGGTTCAGAACTCTCTTCCACAAAGGGCAGCCGATACTAAATCAGTTGTTACTTTTAAATCTGAAATTGATAAAGTTTTATCAAGCAAAGGTATTAAGGGGTATGGGCTAAAGCCAGGTAAATGAGTTAGGCCACAGATCAGCCATCATCTCACTGAACTGCAGAATAGGCTCGAGAGGCTAAATGGCTACTTCTGTTCCCATGTCAGATCCCAGACTGGAACATGTCCAATAATAACATTGATACAATAACAGTGTGTATACCCTCACAACATAGAACTACAATAGTTCAGGACAAAGCAGCCCACTTGATTGGCAACACATCCACAAATATCGACTCCCTCCACCACCAATGCTCAGTCACAGTAGTGTGTACTATCTATAAGATATACAGCAGAAATTCACCAAAGATCCTTGGACAGCACCACCAAATCCACAATCACTTCTATCTAGAAGAACATGGGCAGCAGATACATGGGAACGCCACCACCTGCAAGTTCCCCTCCAAGCCACTCACCACGCTCACTTGGAAATATATTGCTGTACCTTCACTGTTGCTGGGTCAAAATCCTGGAATTCCCTCCCGAAGGGCATTGTGGGTCTACCTACAGCATGTGGACCTGCAGGGGTTCAAGAAGACAGCTCACCACCACCTTCTCAAGGGTAACTAGGAACAGGCAATAAATGCTGGCCGGCCAGTGACACCTGTGTCACACAAATAAATTAAGAAAATAGTACAAATTCACTGCAGGGAAACAAAAGGCACATTAGAGAGTGACATCAGATGGTCTGAAGTTGGAATCAAAGCCCTATGTTGGGGCCCAGTAAAGGAACTTTTGGATAACAGGTACTTGACATATTTTAGTCCCTGGCTCAGAGAAGAGCTCTCAGCCAAGAGACTGAGTTGAATGTCGACGAAGACACTCCAGTGCAACGAAGAAGTAGTTTTTGCATTGCCAGGAGACATTTTTTGGATGTGACCTTGTCTGCACACTCTGGTGGACATAAAAGATTCTATTTTGAGTTAGAAGAGACGTCTCTGAATGCACTGTGCAATATTTATCCCATAATTAACACCAGCAAAACTGATCATTTGCTGTTTGAAAGAGGTCTATGTAGAACCATAGCACACAGGCAGCCATTCAGTCCACCTTGCCTGCACTGGCTCTTTGAAACAGCTATCGAATAGTTGCAGCCTCTGCTCTTGGCCTGCAGCCCTGCAATTGTGTTTTTCCTCTTTGCATAGTTATTAATTTCCCTTTTGAAAGTTACTGTTGAATACATTTCCACTGCCCTTTCAAGCTGTGCGCTACAGATCACAATAACTGCAAAACAGGTTTTTAAAAAAAAATTCAACGGCTCCTTATACAACGTTACTTCTGCACCCAGTTAAAGAAAGCGCAGTTTTCACTAGAAGTTGTAACATTATGGGTCTGCTGATAATTTTGCAATAGTAACAACAGGTTCAAAAGCTTGCTGCAAAATCCACTTGCTGACAACAGCGGGTGTCCAACGCTGGGACCGTATGCACAGCCTCTCTGCAAAACCCTTAATCCTTCCTCTGCAACAGGAAACCCGCAAGCCAAATCTAGCTACAGTACAGGGAAGCTGTCTGACTGTGCCTTCTCCAAGTGCAACAGTAATACACAGTGAAAACAGAAGCAAAAGCACACCAAAATCCAACCCCTGAAAAGCCATTGACAAGCAACGCAGCTCATTAGGGCGAGTCCAGGAATGGTCTAGGTATACTCTTCAGAACAAAGACCCTGCATTTTCAATTAAATAATAAGAGGGAACTTTTAAAAAGCAGCAAATTTGCCCAGATCAGGTTCTCTGCAATTCTGCTATAAAGCTACATGTTGAGGGAGAGGCCACAAAAAATGTTGTGGGCTTAAGTCAGTTTTATAACCATCAGTGTTAGTTATTCCACTCCCTCCCTTACTATTATGTGGGCAGACACTCAGCCTGTTGGTAGGTGTCAGCCATGGCTCAGTGAAAGAGCTCTAAGCCGGAGTCTGAAGGCTGTGGGTTTGAGTACCACTCCAAAGACTTTCAACACAAAATCTAGGCTGACACTTCAATGCACTACCAAGGGAGCACTGCATCATCGGGAGTTGCTTAAAGAGGAATTAAAACTAAGCCTCCCTCAAGTGCTATTCGAGGCAGAGTGGGAAAGTTCCCCTCCCTCCACTTCCAGGCCTCATCAACGCAGCAAAGAGTTTCAACACTGTTAGCACTCCTGCCGGCAGAGATAAAAGTTAAGATGTATCAGGCACAACTAGGTCATCAAGCTCACTAAACTTCAGTGACACTTGAAATTATTCATCTGGTTTCCTGTTCAGTTCCGCTAAGGTTGTACAGCCTTCGTAATGTATCATGAATAAAAACAACAAACTCCCAATCCTGTCCCTCAGTCTGACCCCAAAGACCATATCCTTTTCATTTCCTGTATTTTTGATTGTGGACTGAAATGGAATAAAAACGGTTTTAAAGCAAAGATTGCAAAAGGATTACTGCACTTTTTAAAAAGAAAGTCACATGACACTCGTAATTAGGGTCTACACAGCTACTGGTTCAAACAGTGGAAGCTGAGTGTACAGATAAACTGGAACCAAGGGGTGGATACAAATGGAGCTTTGGTTGTCAACAAAACACTACCTGGTCTGTGAACAAGAGTCTAGTTATTGACGAAAAGGCCTTATGATTGGTTCCCAAATCGTTAAACAGCTTACAGGTATGAATGAGATAATCAGAAGCAAATAGATCTCCAAAAAGGCAGAAGGTGCTTCTTTTCTCTGCAGTAAGCCTGAAATTGGCAGTTTATTTTCCCTTTCCTGATGGTGAAAGCTGTGACTTTTAAATGATAAACAAAAAACTTTAAGCAGCACCAGTCACCCTGTGCCTCTTTTAAACAAGTGAAAGGTACTACAGAAGGAAGATTGAGAAGCAGTATTCTGTTAAGTTCAAGGATCATCTCAGCAAATCCTGCCGACAGGGCCCACTGAACTATCCTTCCAGTCTTTCCTTCCACCTATAATACCCATTTTTTGTGTCTGTCTGTACATGTGCGCAGACGGGTATTTAAACGGGGTTAGAATTTAATTACTAATGTTATTTGTCAACGGCTCATAATGGTTTATCCGTAGCCAGGACATATTTATTTGCAATAAATAATAATACTTGTTAAGTACAGAAGCCTGGCCAACGCTTTCTGACAACCTGAGCCTGAAAATCAAGTAAATTGGAGAATCGCAAGAACTTTAATGAAATCTTTAACTTTTGTTACAATTCTGGAAATAACGGGGCTTTATTTCTCACTTGCCAACCCAATGAGGCACAATACATCAACAATCTGCATTTATAAAGCTTCTTTAAAACGATGAAGTGTCACAAGGCGCCTCATAGAAGATTATTTAAAAATAAAATGGCACCAATCCCCAAGTTAGCACCGGTGACCAAAAGACCAATCAAAGAGGTTAGCTTTAAGAAGTATCTTAAGGGAGGACAGCTAGACAGAGAGACAGGGTGAGGAGGAAATTCCAGAGTTCAGGACCCAGGCAGATGAAGGCATAGCTGCCAACTGTAGAAAGAAAGATGCTGGAAATGTTCAAGAAGCCAGAACGAGAGGGGCACAGAGACTGTAGCGTGTCGGGTTGAGGGAGGTACAGAGAAAGGGAAAGGATGAGACCATGGATAATTGGAGTACAAGGGTGAATTTTAAATTCAAGGCATTGTTTAAACTGAGAGATCCTGTAGGTCAGGAAACACAGTGGGTATTAGGTGATTGTCCGAATTAAGGTGCAGGTGCCTGAGTTTTGAATACACTCAAGATAGCAGAGCTTTGATAATGGGATTCTGTCCTGGAAAATATTGAAATAATCAAACTTGAGTGTAACAGCAGCACAGATGAGGGTTTCAGCATCAATAGACTGAAGGAAAATGCAGGAAACAGCTACATAGTTGAAGACTAGAACAAGGTGGTAAAATAAACAACTTTGAAGAAAGATTTGCGTGCATGTAGCACTTCTCATGACCACAAGATATTACTAAGCTCAATTAGCTTAGCCAATCAAGTGCTTTTGAATTACAGCTACAGTGAAAGGGCAGGAAATACAGCAGTCAATTTGTACAGTATGGTCCCACAGCCAGCAAGGTGATAATGATTAAAAACCGAAAGAACTGTAGATGCTGTAAATTAGAAACAAAAACAGAAATTGCTTGAAAAGTTCAGCAGGTCTGGCAGCATCTGTGAAGGGAAATCAGAGTAAACGTTCTGGGTCCGGTAACCCTTCCCCAGAACTCATGTGATAATAACTGATTTTTTAAAAAAATAAGTGATATTGATTGCATGACCAAATCCATGTTCACATAACACATCCAGAAAATACCTCGAAGCTCTTCACACAAAGATGACAAGAAATAATCTCTATCTCTAAGAAATAAGTAAGAGTTGGTGTCCCCAAGTAGGGAGGAGAAGGGACATTGGGAGATTATTGGAATGTAGGCAAACCCATTCTTTTCTTAAAAAGCCATTCTGTCTAAATAAACATTACTTTTGGAGTGAATTGGTTTGAATAAAAATAAACTGCAAAGCCATTTAAAACCAAGGCATTTATCGGAGGGTTGAAAAGAAAGTGGTTTTAAATTCAAAAGTTTTCGACATTCAGTTGTTTCAGCGGCGGGAGTCCGGGAGGAAGCGCGAGGGCAGCCTGGGAAGGTGAGCTTTTCGGTTATAAAAGTCTTACCTCGCGTGACTCCATTTTTGGAGTAAGTGAGGTAATATATTTGGGCGGTTGCTTTACCCGAAACACTACCTAGGTAGTGTCTCCCACCCATCCTCCTCCTCTAACCAAAAAAAAAGGTTCTGAGCGCTGATTTGGTAAGGCTACTGGTATTTTTTTTTCTTAATTTGTCTGTTTGGGAATTCAGAACAGTGGGAATGGATGTTAGGGCAGTTGTATGCTCCTCCTGTAGAATGTGGGAGGTAAGGGTCACCACTAGTGTCCCCACTGACTTCATCTGCGGGAAGTGCACCCAACTCCAGCTCCTCGGAAACCGTGTTAGGGAACTGGAGCTGGAGCTGGAGCTGGAGCTGGATGAACTTCGGATCATTCGGGAGGCTGAGGGGGTAATTGAGAGGAGTTACGGGGAGGTAGTCACACCTCAGGTACAGGAAAAAAGTAGATGGGTTACAGTCAGGGGACGGAAAGGGAACAGGCAGACAGTGCAGGGATCCCCTGTGGCCATTCCCCTCAAAAACAAGTATACCGTTTTGGATACTGCTGGGGGGGATGACTTACCAGGGGTAAGCCATGGGGTACAGGTCTCTGGCACAGAGTCTGTCCCTGTTGCTCAGAAGGGAAAGGGGGAAGAGGAGGAGAGCATTAGTCATTGGGGACTCCATAGTTAGGGGGACAGATAGGAGATTCTGTGGGAACGAGAGAGACTCGCGGTTGGTGTGTTGCCTCCCAGGTGCCAGGGTCCGTGATGTCTCGGATCGTGTTTTCGGGATCCTTAAGGGGGAGGGGGAGCAGTCCCAAGTCGTGGTCCACATAGGCACCAACGACATAGGTAGGAAAAGGGATGGGGACGTAAGGCAGAAATTCAAGGAGCTAGGGTGGAAGCTTAGAGCTAGAACAAACAGAGTTGTTATCTCTGGTTTGTTACCCGTGCCACGTGCTAGCGAGGCGAGGAATAGGGAGAGAGAGCAGTTGAACACGTGGCTACAGGGATGGTGCAGGAGGGAGGGATTCAGATACCTGGATAATTGGGGCTCATTCTGGGGTAGGTGGGACCTCTACAAACGGGATGGTCTACACCTGAACCAGAGGGGTACCAATATCCTGGGGGGGAAATTTGCTAATGCTCTTCGGGAGGGTTTAAACTAATTCAACAGGGGGGTGGGAACCTGAATTGTAGCTCCAGTGTACAGGAGGTTGAGAGTAGTGAGGTCATAAATAAGGTTTCAAGGTTGCAGGAGTGTACCGGCAGGCAGGAAGGTGGTTTGAAGTGTGTCTACTTCAATGCCAGGAGCATCCGGAATAAGGTGGGTGAACTTGCAGCATGGGTTGGTACCTGGGACTTCGATGTTGTGGCCATTTCGGAGACATGGATAGAGCAGGGACAGGAATGGTTGTTGCAGGTTCCGGGGTTTAGATGTTTCAGTAAGATCAGGGAAGGTGGTAGAAGAGGGGGAGGTGTGGCATTGTTAGTCAAGGACAGTATTACGGTGGCAGAAAGGACGTTTGATGACAACTTGTCTACTGAGGTAGTATGGGCTGAGGTTAGAACCAGGAAAGGAGAGGTCACCCTGTTGGGAGTTTTCTATAGGCCTCCGAAAAGTTCCAGAGATGTAGAGGAAAAGATTGCAAAGATGATTCTGGATAGGAGCGAAAGTAACAGGGTAGTTGTTATGGGGGACTTTAACTTTCCAAATATTGACTGGAAACGCTATAGTTCGAGTACTTCAGATGGGTCAGTTTTTGTCCAATGTGTGCAGGAGGGTTTCCTGACACAGTATGTAGATAGGCCAACAAGAGGCGAGGCCACATTGGATTTGGTACTGGGTAATGAACCAGGCCAGGTGTTAGATTTGGAGGCAGGAGAGCACTTTGGTGATAGTGACCACAATTCGGTTACGTTTACTTTAGCGATGGAAAGGGATCAGTATATAAAGCAGGGCAAGAGTTATAGCTGGGGGAAAGGCAACTATGAGGCGATGAGGCAAGATTTAGGATGCATAGGATGGAGAAGGAAACTGCAGGGGCTGGGCACAATTGAAACGTGGAGCTTGTTCAAGGAACAGCTACTGCGTGTTCTTGAGAAGTATGTACCTGTCAGGCAGGGAGGAAGTGGTCGAGCGAGGGAACCGTGGTTTACTAAAGAAGTTGAATTTCTTGTCAAGAGGAAGAAGGAGGCTTATGTAGAGATGAGGCATGAAGGCTCAGTTAGGGCGCTTGAGAGTTACAAGTTAGCCAGGAAGGACCTAAAGAGAGAGCTAAGAAGAGCCAGGAGGGGACATGAGAAGTCTTTAGCAGGTAGGATCAAGGAAAACCCTAAAGCTTTCTATAGGTATGTCAGGAATAAAAGAATGACTAGAGTAAGATTGGGGCCGGTCAAGGACAGTAGTGGGAAGTTGTGCGTGGAGTCCGAAGAGATAGGAGAGGTGCTAAATGAATATTTTTCGTCAGTATTCACGCAGGAAAAAGACAATGTAGTCGAGGAGAATACCGAGATACAGTCTATTAGACTAGACGGGATTGAGGTTCATAAGGAGGAGGTGTTAGCAATTCTGGAAGGTGTGAAAGTAGATAAGTCCCCTGGGCCGGATGGGATTTATCCTAGGATTCTCTGGGAAGCTAGAGAGGAGATTGCAGAGCCTTTGGCTTTGATCTTTATGTCGTCATTGTCTTCAGGAATAGTGCCAGAAGACTGGAGACTAGCAAATGTTGTCCCCTTGTTCAAGAAGGGGAGTAGACACAACCCTGGTAATTATAGACCAGTGAGCCTTACTTCAGTTGTGGGTAAAGTGTTGGAAAGGATTATAAGAGATAGGATTTATAATCATCTAGAAAGGAATAATTTGATTAGGGATAGTCAACACGGTTTTGTGAAGGGTAGGTCGTGCCTCACAAACCTTATTGAGTTCTTCGAGAAGGTGACCAAACAGGTAGATGAGGGTAAAGCGGTTGATGTGGTGTATTTGGATTTCAGTAAAGCGTTTGATAAGGTTCCCCATGGTAGGCTATTGCAGAAAATACGGAGGCATGGGATTGAGGGTGATTTAGCGGTTTGGATCAGAAATTGGCTAGCTGTAAGAAGACAGAGGGTGGTGGTTGATGGGAAATGTTCATCCTAGAGTTCAGTTACTAGTGGTGTACCTCAAGGATCTGTTTTGGGGCCACTGCTGTTTGTCATTTTTATAAATGACCTGGATGAGGGCGTAGAAGGATGGGTTAGTAAATTTGCGGATGACACCAAAGTCGGTGGAGTTGTGGATAGTGCAGAAGGATGTTATAGGTTACAGAGGGACATAGATAAGCTGCAGAGCTGGGCTGAGAGGTGGCAAATGGAGTTTAATGCGGAAAAGTGTGAGGTGATTCACTTTGGAAGGAGTAACAGGAATACAGAGTACTGGGCTAATGGTAAGATTCTTGGTAGTGTGGATGAGCAGAAAGATCTCGGTGTCCATGTGCATAGATCACTGAAAGTTGCCACCCAGGTTGATAGCGTTGTTAAGAAGGCGTACAGTATGTTAGGTTTTATTGGTAGAGGGATTGAGTTTCGGAGCCATGAGGTCATGTTGCAGCTGTACAAAACTCTGGTGCGGCCGCACTTGGAGTATTGCGTACAGTTCTGGTCACCGCATTATAGGAAGGATGTGGAAGCATTGGAAAGGGTGCAGAGGAGATTTACCAGGATGTTGCCTGGTATGGAGGGAAGGTCTTATGAGGAAAGGCTGAGGGTTTTGAGGCTGTTTTCGTTAGAGAGAAGAAGGTTAAGAGGTGACTTGATAGAGACATACAAGATCATCAGAGGATTAGATAAGGTGGACAGTGGGAGCCTTTTTCCTCGGATGGTGATGGCTAGCACGAGGGGACATAGCTTTAAATTGAGGGGTGATAGATATAGGACAGATGTCAGAGGTAGGTTCTTTACTCAGAGAGTAGTAAGGGCGTGGAATGCCCTGCCTGCAAAAATAGTAGACTCGCCCACTTTAAGGGCATTTAAATGGTCATTGGATAAACATATGGATGATAATGGAATAGTTTAGGTTAGATGGGCTTCAGATTGGTTTCACAGGTCGGCGCAACATCGAGGGCCGAAGGGCCTGTACTGCGCTGTAATGTTCTATGTTCTATGTTCTATTCCAAACATCACATGTCTTGAGAGGGTTTTCTGTAATTTAAAATGATCTTGAAACATTTACTGCAGTAGATCTCTTGGCACTTATTTTTCAGACAATGTTCACATTCAACATGGATCAAGACTTCAATAAAGTCAGCCACAGTGAAATTGCACATGTCGTGCTCTCACTACCAAATCAGAAGGTTATGGTTTCCAGACTTATTCCAGGGATGTGACCACAGAGCTTAGCCTGCCACCCACATGTACTACTGAGGGAGTGCTGCATTGAAGGAGGTGCAGTCTTCTGGAGGAGTAATTAAACATTGACCTTGCCAGCCTTCTCAGGCAGATGAAGAAGATCCCAAGATGCTATTCGGAGAGAAAGAAAATAGTTGTGCTGGTGCCCAGGCCTCTTTGTTTCTCAATAAAAACACTTTTTTAAAAAAATGATCTGGCTATTATCAATTTGCTACTTATTGGGGCTTGCAGTGCACAAATTGTTTGCCTCATTAGCTACATCACAACAGTGACAATGCATACTTAACTGGCTGTAAAGCACTTAGAACATCCTGAAGTGGTGAAAGTCTCTAATTGCTTTCCCAGCATAAGAGGAGATAAATGGGTGAGATAAGTGCTTAGAAAAATAATTCAGGCTGTCGGCGCTTTTAGCTTCAGCCTCTGTGCTCTGGGCTGGAAGACAGAGAGAGGCTCAATTGATGGAAAAAGACGCATAGTCAAGATCTAGCATTGAAACTAGAGTCATATAGTCATACAGCATGGAAAAAGGCCCTTTGGCCCAACTCGTCCATGCCAACCATGTTACCTGAACTGAACTAGTTCCATTTGCCTGTGATTGACCCATATCACTCTAAACCTTTCCTGTCTAGGTATCTGTCCAAATGTCTTTTAAATGTTGTGATTGTTATCATTTAACCTTTCCCCAAATTGGCCTACAAATTAATTTCATCAGTTGTGCTATAGTTAAGGAGGGTGTTAAATCCAATCTGGTGAAACCATGCCTCTCATTCATTATTCATTGGTAAAAATATGTTTAGGGATTTTGCACACAAGAGGAAATAGCTCCTTATTCCAGCAAAAGCCACTTATCAGGACTTAGATAATTCTTCTTCAAAGTGCTCCAACATCTCCCATGTCTGTATGAAATACATACGATTGTAAAACATACTCATTAATTGAAAAAAATCATAAGAGGTCTACCACACAGAAAAGTGCCGTTCAACCCATCAAGCCTATGCCCGTCAAAAACTAGCACCTAACTATTCTAATCCCATTTTCTAGCATTAGGCCCATAGCCTTGTATGCCTTGGCATTGCACATGCTCATCTAAATACTTCTTAAATGTTATGAGGGGCTCTGCCTCTGCCACGTTCACAGGCAATGAGTTCCAGATTCCCAAAACCATCTGGGTGAAAAAGAATCATTCCTCACATCTCTTCTAAACTGCCTGCCCTTTCCCTTAAATCTATGCTCCCTGACCATTCATCCCTCCACCAAGACGAAAAAAACAATACATACTAAAAATAAGCGTAAGGAATGCTCCAACTGGAAGATCTTGAAAACAGCTGATGCTTTGCCACTGCAAGCAAGATCACAACAGAAGGAATAACTTGCACTACTTGAATTGAATTAACCCTTTCTGGTCTGCAGCAATCCAAATATTATCTCCTACTTTTGCCTGCTACCATTTTACTCGGTTGACTCTTCTCTATCAGGTCTTGCCAGTTATCCATGCATTCCTCTCCAAACCTGTTGCTTTTAAATCTCTCCTTGGACAAATTGTGTGCATTTGCTGGCTAAGCAGGTGTCTAAATCTTTAATTTAACCTAATTCAGATTGGAATTTGTAAATAATATTAAACTGAAATCTGCACCTTCACATTCTGCAGTTGAGACATTTGGGTAGGTTTACTCTTAAGGGATGTATTTAAAGAGTAGCCTAATGGAATCAAGTGTGATAGGGAAAATATAAGGTGGTGGAGTTGAGGGGTGTTCAATTTGCTATGATCTCATTGAATGGTAGAGCAGACTCGATGGGCTCGATGGCCTACCTCTGATCCTACATCTTATGCTAAAAGTGGATCCTCAATAAGTGACTCAGACAGACCCTCTGTGTTGGGAATATACAGAAGTAGGCAACTCAGTGTGACTTACAATAGAGTAGAGCCAGAGTTGAACATTTTAAGCAATGGAGGAAGCAGAGGGGTGTTTGACTGCTTTTGCATAAAGAAAGCTGGTGATTGTTGAGTAGGACTGACAGTATTTCTATTTTGAAAGTCTCTTTTTTTCTCTATTTCTGAAAGATGCTAGTTAGGGTAACAAACTTGTTAGACCGTAACCTGCTATGTGATTTCTGACCAGGTGTGACATTGATATTGGTGCGTTAAAAAAAAGCAGAAAAAAAGTCACAGTAAAGTGCTAAGACTGGAGATTCTTCAGTATACGGAGCAGGGAAGTAATTAATAACAAATAAAATCCAATAGGGATGGCAGCTTGTGTGGTGTGTTGCAGCTGTAGTACGTGGGAGCTGCTGGACACCAAGATAATCCACAACGAGCACCTCAGTAACAAGTGTTTGTAGTTCAAGCAACTACAGATTGGACTTGAGGAGCTGGAGTCTAAGCTGCAGATATTGTGCCATACCAGGTAGTTGGAAAGTTATTTAGCACCATGGGGCAGTCATATCCCTCAGATTAGTTCATTCAGACTTGCTCTGTGATCAAGGACAGAAGGGTACGTTCATTGGCAAGACAGGTATGCGGACCAAAGAGAAGTTCTCAAGAACGTCTGTCCCTACAACTATCCAACAGTTCTTGAGAACTGTGGGGATGAGAGTGGGGTCTGCAGGCAGGATGACTGAACTAACCATTACACTGTTGTACAGGGAGCCATTTAAGTGGGGAGAGGTAATAAGAATGTAGAAGTCGATGGGGGCAGTATAATTAGAGAGACAGAAACTGTTCTCTGCATCTGTAAGCATTACTCCCAAAGATTTAGCTGCCTCTCTGGTAACATGGTTAAAGACATCCCTCAGGACTGGAGAGGAACTCGGAATGAAGGAGAGGGATCTAGTTTCAGTATCAATGTCATTAGCTCCAAAGGTGACAAAGACTGGAAAAGAGGTTCTGCCACAAGGTTTTGAACTGTTAAGAGTTACAAACAGAAAAGTTACAAGCAGAATTTCCAACGGTAATAATCCCAGGACTACTACCCAAACCAGTGAAAACTGACAAAGTATATTAAGTCAAGGAGCTAAATGCATGGCTTAATGATTAGTGTGGGACAAATGGGTTCCAGTTCAAGGTATCATCACCAGAACTGGGGTAGAAGGGAACTGTTCAGATTAGACAGGTTTCACTTGAACCATTGGCTGGTACCAGTGTCCTGCAGAAACAAATAGCTACAGAAGTAGGGACAGCATTAAACTAATTAGAGGAAGGGGGAATCCATAGGTCACAAAAGCATATTGCAGCATTGTAGGGCAAATATTTTGAAGATGACACTCGGAAAGGGACAGCGTGCACAAGCATTAAAAAACAGCAATTAAGAGTATCAAAGGAGGATAAAATAGTGAAAAGGCAACAGTTATAGCTTTTTAATGTGTATAGCCCTCAGAACAAAATAAATTAATTAATAGCACAAAGAGTTAGTGGGTAAGATCTTATAGCCATTACGGAGACATGGTTACAAGGAGATCAAAGCTGGCAACTAAACATTTGACAGTATGTGGCCTTTCAAAGGCCAAGCAGCAAGGGAGGGGTGATGAGATGGCTATTGCTAGTACAGGATGGAACAAGTACAGTAGCAAGAAATGATCTTTGATCGGAATCCAAATGGATAGAAACAAGAAATAACAAGGGAAAGACGACACTGGTGGGAATTGTAATATACAGGTGCTGTAAAAGCAGTTATACTGTAGAACAGAATAAATCATGAAATAACAAGAGTATGTAAAAATAAACAGTAGTACATTAATCATGGAGGACTTTAAGTGAATGAGATAAACATGGGAACTATCACAACAGGAAAAAGTACTAGGGAAACAAGGGGCTAAAGGCAAATAGGTCCCCTGGATCTGATGGTTTGCATCATAGGATATTAAAGGAAATTGCTGCAGAGATAGTGGATGCACTGATAGTAATCCTCCAAGATCCTGATAAGTCATGGAGATTGGAAAACTGCCAATGTAACACTCACTCAAAACGGGAGGAAGACAGAAAACAGGTAACAATAGGCCAATTAGCTTGATATCTGTCATTCGGAAAATGTTAGTCTATTCCAAAGGAAATAATGGTAGAGCATTTATAAATACATGATACAGTCAGTTCTGATATAACGCGATAGTTCTGTTCTTGTGCGATCTCACATTAGAAGAAAATCGCGCAATAGTTGCGCCATTTAAACTAATGGGGCCGGAATAGCCAATACAGGTAAGGAAAGGTCGTGTTCTACAAATAGCAGTCTAAATTTTTCAATCGCATTAAAGCCAATTTGCGTTGAAGTAACCCGTGTTATATCAGAACCGACTGTATAATCAAGCAGAGTCAACAGGACTTCATGAAGGGAAAATCATGCCTCAGAAATTTATTAGCATTCTTTGAAGAGGTAATAAGCAACTTAGATAAAGGAGAACCGGAAGAGGTAAGACATTTGGATTTCAGGAGACATTCAATAAGGTATCGCACAGAAGCTAAGAGCCATATTGCAGGGGAGGAGGGCATATTAGCATGGATACAGGAGTGGCTAACTAATAGAAGACACAGAGTGGGGGTAAAGGGGGCATTTTCCAAATACAACCTTTAATTTATGGAGTATAACATGTATCAGAGCTGGGGCTACAATTACTTACAATATCCACTAATGACATGGAGAAAATGAATGCACTATCGTCAAGTTTGTGAATGACAAAAAAATAGATTAGAAGGCAAGTAACAAGGATGACACAATGAGTCTATAGAGGGATATAGGCAGATTGAGTAGGCAAAAACTTGGCATTTGAAATATAATGTGGGTACAAGTAAGATTATGCATTTTGTCAGGAGAATAGAGAAGTTAAATATTACTTCAATAGAGAAAGACTGCAGAAAGCTGCAGCATGAAGACTTGGGAGTCCTCATGTATGGATCACAAAAAGCAAGCGTCCTTTTTTAGCAGATAATGGAGAAGGCAAATTGACTGCCACCAGTCTACGAACAGCTACAAGCACCATCCCACACGTGGGTGCAATTTTAAAGACCTGACAAACGAACATTTCCAGCACTTACGAACAGCTGCTTCTACATAGTCTTGCATTGTGTTCCGACCTATATATAAATTGACTTATGACCAGCTCCAGAGTGTGCCTGTACTGTGAAAGGTTTTTGGCCCTTTATCTAATGGCCAGTCCAGAGAAGGTTCAGATTGAATCTGGCCACAAATGAATTTTCCTACAAGGAAGAGTTGAATACTTTGGGACTGAACCCATTGGAATACAGAAGAATGACAGGAGACCGTATTGAAACATACAAGATTCTCAGGTAATAGTCTGGGGACCTCGGTGCAAATCCCACCATGGCAAATTGTGGAATTTGAATTCAATAAAAAAAAATCTGGAATTAACAGTCTACTGATGACCATGGAACCATGGCCAGTTGCTGGAAAATTTCATCTGGCTCTTTAGGGAATGAAATTGCTGTCCCCACCTGGCCTGGCCTACAATGTGACTCCAAACCCACAGCAATGTAGTTGACTCTTAATTGCCCTCTGGGCAATTAGGGATGGGCAACAGATGCTGGTTTGGCCAGTCATGCCCACATCTTGTGAACGAATTTAAAAAATTCTTAGGGTAGATGCTGTGAGGTAGATTTTCGCACAAAGGGAAACAATGATCGGAGGGCATAATCTCACAGTAAGGGGTAGCCTATTTAAGACAGAGATGAGGATGAATTTCTTCTCTCGGCGGGTACCGATTCAAAGGAATTCTTTACCACAGAGGATTGTCAGTTCTGGGTTATGTACAGTTAAGGCTCAGACAATTTTTATTCATTAAGACAATCACAAGTTGTAGAGATAAGGTAGGAAAATGGATTTAAAGATTATCAGATCTGTCATGATCTCAAAGAATGGCTAAACAGACTCAACCGTCTTAATGGTCTCCTTCTGCCTCAACATCATATAGCCAGTACATTTTTCCATCTTGTCTTAGGTCTTCACCTGCCCCTCCTTCCTGGCAAGCTCATTACCATCACTTTTCTCTCTCTTCTTTTTCCACAGATGACAATACCATTTCAACATCTTCGCAATTTCTTTCTTTAATGCTCCCACAATCTTCACTGACCCCCTGATGTGCTGCTTCCTGAACTCATTCCTTCCCATTACTCCATACAGCGATCTCAGCATCTGCATCACATTCGTTGCTGTCATCGTGATGTTGTGCAAGTTTTTGTACTGTGTAAGATGACTGGTCTCACAACTGTCTTGTACATTCTTTCAGTTACAGTGAAACTTTACCTCAACACACCACTGTGCTCTTCCATTTACTATAACAAGATCCAATCCATTGCTTAAATTGCATCTTCTGTTACACCAAACCCAACTTATTTGAAACTACTTACTTTTTCCAAATCTCCCATATCTCTACCTTCACTTCGATCTTATTCCTTTTAACTGCTAATCTGCCTAGAAAGCTCCGAATGAACGCTTGCAGTTGAGCATCAAATTTATGATATGGTCCAATTTCTCAACAAACTTTCAGCACTTACCCTTCACCAAGTTTCTCCAACACATCAAAGACCTCTTCTGGCTGTTTAGTCAAACTGTCTTCGCTTAATTTTTTCAGAGACCTGTTTGGAGAGAGTGAAAGAAAATACATATTTTAAAAATCACAGTTTGGAAGGAACACAAGTTTAATGTCAGCTATCTAATCCTTCTTTAGTCATAATTCTGGTAACTCCATTTTAAATTGGCATTGATGTGACAATTACCTCATCGTCTGCTTAACTCCAATCAACTTTGTTGCCCTTTCATGCCCTTATACCCTTTCATCCCCATTAGGTCCATACTTTACAAGGACTGAAAATCCCTGGACATTCATTCAACAAGTTTTATTTGATTTTAAAGTTCAGATCTATTCAAATTCAGGGATGACAATCACCTGAAGCTGACAACAATTTAGCTGCTTAATCTCACCAGTCACATTTCAATATTTGGTTCAATAATCTAGTTTACAAATTGGATTTTTGCTATTGAAGATTGCTTTAAGAAATGGTGAGACTTTTTTTAAAAATAGTCATCATTGTGTTCATGATTAAAGGACTGTCTTTTAATGTTTTTGTCCTGTAGCTCCATTTATTTGATGGAAAATTCCATCCATATTCAAATCTCCTGAAATGTGAAAGAATTCCAAACCCAAATCTGATATCAGCTGAGCACTAGTTAATGAATAAATGCTTGCACCAACAGACGTCTTCATGCTGAAAGACCTCACAGCAATTTATGCAACTGAATCTTCATTGATTGAGTGCACTGTCTGAGAAAGAAAGACAACAACGTTGTTTGTAAATACTGATGAAAAGAAAGACATGCTGCAAAAGCTTTGCGCTTTGTTCTCACCGAGGTAAACAAAAGACAAGAATGCTAAATTTCAAACGATCGCAACTAATTATACCACAGAAAAAAATGGTGCTGATAAGTTGACAAGTCAACTCTCACTGGCTGAGGTGTTGTCATGAAGAAAGCACTAGGAAACTGCAGGTTCCTCAAGCTTCGAAGTAATTCAAATAAAATGCTAGGCTTGAACAGGTTCCTCATTTGCAGAGAATGAGTCAGTGTGTATATGTCACTTCCAGTAAAGTATGAGCCACATTGCTAGCTCAACTGATTACCTTAACATTAGCGCACACAGTATTAGAAGAAACATAGAAGATAGGAGTAGGAGTAAGCTATTCAACACATCAGTCTGGCTCTGCCATTCATTATGATCATGGTTGATCATTGAGCTCAATACCCTAACCCTGCCCTCCCCCATATCCCCTAATCCCTTGATCCCTTCAGCCACACAAGCTATATCTATCACCTTCTTGAAAAACACAATGTTTTGGCATCCACTCTCTGGGTGAAGAACTTTCTCACCTCAGTCCTAAAAGTTTTACCACTTCTTAAACTATGACACCTGACTCTGGACTCCTCCACCATCAGGAACATCCTTCCTGCATCTAACCTGTCTAGGCCTGTTAGAATTTTTTGGGTTTTAGATCTCCCCTCATTCTGCTAAACTTCAGTGAATACAATCCTGGCTGACTCAATCTCTCCTCATCAGTCCTGCCATCCTAGGAATCGATTTGATAAACCTTCATTATAGCAATTACATCCTTCCTCAAATAAGGAGACCAAAACTGCACACCATATTCCAGGTGTGGCCTCTACAATGCCCTGCATAAATGCAGCAAGACATCTTTGCTCCTGTACTTGTATCATCTCACTATGAAGGTCTTTATGCCCTGCTTTGTTTCACTTCACTTACTTTTAGCAACTGGTGCACAAGTACATCCAGGCTTGAGTGAGCATTCCCCTCTTTCAATTTACAGCCAAATAATAATCTGCCTTCTAACTTTTGCTACCAAAGTAGATAACCTCACATTTATCCATATTCTACTGCATCGGCATGCATTGGACCACTCATTCAGTCTGTCCAAATCATACAGCAATATTTCTGCATCCTTCTCACAGCTCACCCTTCCACCCAGTTGCATCATCTACAAATTTTGAGGTATGACATTTAGTTTCTTCATCTAAATCACTAACATATTATCGGGCATCACTAACTGAGCAATCAGAATGACACAACAGTAGACCTTTTGTCTTATAGTGTGATTCACAATTTGACAGTAATGTAAAATAGCTTGCAGCACTGAAGTGCAATAACAACTGTAATGCAACAAAACACAGCAGCTAATTTATAAACAGTGAGATCCCAGAAACAGCAAGGGGACAAAAGACCAAATATTCTGTTCCTTTTGCATCACCAATACTTTGCATGAACTTTGAAATGGCTGGAGGTCTTTGCTTTATAAAATAGTTTGCTGAAAAGCGATTGGATAGAAGCCTCCAAGGGTTCAATTGGTTGGGTGGGGGACTAAATAAAGAGCTTTAATTTGTGAAGGAGACCAAAACTAGAAGCCATAAATAGAAGAGAGTCACTGGTAAATCCAAAGGGGAATTCAGGAGGAAAAGGTTCGTGTCTAGATAGTGGTCAGAATGTGGAACTCGCAACAACATGGAGTAGCTAATGTGAACAGCACTTAAGGGAAAGCTCATTAAAACATGAGAGATAAAGGAAAAAGAGGGTATGCTGACAGGGTTAGAGGAAGTTCATGTGAAACAGAGGCACGAGCACAGACCAGCCGGGCAGAAGGGAATATTTCTGTGCTGTGGTTTCTTCACGATTCTTTGGTTACAACCTGCATCCTTGCATCCTTTCTTTTCTTTAAGGCCCCTCATCTTGGTTTCCCAAAATGCTACAGACATATTTCAATGCTGCTTCTGACTGCCTTCTATTCTGATCGTGCAATTCACTTACAATGAACAGATTCTACGCCATCTGTTGTCTCTTGGGATACTGAACCTGTGAATATAGATATCACCTGATATTTGTCTGCAACCAAAAATGGCGTTTCTACAGCTTAGAACGTAAGTAGCAGACCAGTTCACAGAAAACTCGTGTAGATTCATTCAATCTTCACTAATGTGCTCTGCTCCTCACATACGTCTACAGCTGTATATCCTGGCACACAGACATCCACCTGCTCCTGTTGCCTTCACCCTGTCCCAAAATGTTGCCGCACAAATTGCACACGAACCCAGGTCACTACTGAACTATTATGTGTGAAATTGCTGTCAAAAAGTTGCACATAAAGAGGAGAGAGTAAGTTTCTCTTTAATGCTGCTTATCTTATCAACCGCCCAGAGGCATCAACAGCTGGCAAGCCCGATGGCCACAGGCTCCTCTGGGGACTGACGGAAGACATTAAGGAAATGTAGCCAGTTGCTTATCAGCCAGCCCCACACTAGAATGACCCTGCCTCTGACAGTTACGAACCCGGGAACCTGACTTGTAACTGAGCTTCAAGTGACAAATACAGAATACTATCAGCCGTGTGCACTCCCATCAAGCAGGCAGACATCACAGAGCTCTTCCTGTCCTATGCCAGCCCTGCTTGGAGATTGTGGTTTAGCCTCTGCACTATGACACAAATCATACTATACTCCCTGTAAACCTCCCAGTCCCTGTAGAACACCAAACAAGACTTAATTACAGGTTAAGTAAAACGAAATGTTTTAATCTGGCTGCACACATTGATGCAAAATTATACAATGTTAAGGCAGAGTGCAAATGGAATTCATTTAATTACTCCTGTTTATTTTTGAATTCAACCTCCACCCACTCCACCTAAAATACCCACAAACTGGTATCATTTCAAAGCATCTCGCTGATTTGCTACTTCAGCCCAATTTTTGTCCTGTTAGCAAGCACAGTCCTTTGTCATGCACTGGCCTTTAGGACTGGCAAAACCTTAATAGTCTCAATGAAGAACAATGCAAGAATTGATAACCTAAACTGGCAATAATTTAACTACTCTTTATGCTCAGCCTTTTTACCTAGCTATCCCAGATTGCCAGCCTTGGCAACACAGCAGCATTGTCTAACCTGGGTCAAAAGATTGTGGGTGTAAGTCCTACTCCAAAGTCTTGAATACATAATAAAAACCAACTGAACTGTGGATGCCGTGTTCTGACGAAGGGTCACCGCACCCGAAGCGCTAACTCCGATTTTACTTCACAGATGCCGCCAGTCCTTCCTGAGCATTTCCAGCAACTTCTGTTTTTGTTCTTGAATATGTAAGTTTAGGCTGATACTTCAGTCCAACACTGAAGGAGTGCTGCACAGCCAGAGATGCCATCTTTTGGATCAAATATTAATTTGAGCCCAGCCTGCTCTCTCAGGTGAACATTAAAGATCCGCTGGTTCCAAGTATTGCACTCCAGAACACCAGGTAGTGAAGGATAGAACTAGAGCCAATCTTTAACATTTTACAGGCATTTATTTCTACTGATACAGGTTATAAACATGCACCTCTTAATCCAATAGTCATAGTTGTTCGTTTCTATATGTAGGGGCACAAGTGAATCCCCATTCTATGTCCAATAATCTGCATACAATTTAATATAATGAAAATACAATTAACACTATGTGAAGAGCAGAGAGCTCACCCACTGTCCTATCTAATGTTTATTTTTCACAACAAACTCAGTAGAAAAGAGGGTCTGCTTATAATCTCACTGGTGTCTTTGGGAATTTGTTGTATATAAACTGATTGCCAAGTTTCTTACATTACAACAATAATCACATTTTCAAAGTGCTTAATGGCTACAAAGTGCTTTGGGCAGACCTAAGGTTTTGATTGGTGCCATATAAATGCAAGTCACTCTTATTATTTGACACGTGGCTCATACCCACAGCAAACCTGACTCTAATTATTGAAGTCAGATATTCAGTACTGAAGCAGTTACTAGGCAAGAGATAGATAAATATTCAAACTGACTGCATTTCCTAACTGTATTGTAAATCCGTTTATATTCTTGAACTCTGCTCACAAAGAATGGCACCAAGCTGAAAAGAGGAATAGCACTGACCAATATCTAATCTTGGCTTCACTCAAATCTGAAGTGTCAAAAGAAGCAGCCATGGCACCCAATAGCTACAGCACTTGAGAATTTCTTTTCTGATTCTTTGCCTAGAAGCCCTTTGAAAATAAAGAGGCAAACAGCACGCTGCCCAAAATTACATATCAATACACTAAGAGGGGAGAAGGCTACTGAACGCCTGGAGTCTGCTCCACCATTCAGCAAGATCCTGACCAAACTGATTAGTCCACATTCCCACCAACTCATGACATCCTTTCGCCTCCTTGCTACTCAGCTCTACGAGAGACCAGTTATGGCTTTGCTTTAACTTTCTCATTGCCATATTGAAATTTCTGTTACCCACATACCTCTGTAATCTCCTCCAGTTCTGGTTTCTTCAACTATCCCCACTTAGTGTGGGTAAACATTAGCCATGCAACTCGTGAGAATCCTTTCCCAATGCGAGAGACTTGTAAGACCAGACGACATAAGTTTAAGATCAAGAATAAGAGTGGCCTAGAGATCTGACAAAAAAAGTTTCACCCAGAGAGTGGTAGAAATATGGAACCTGCTGCCTGAGATAGTGGTTGAGGCAGATACTCTCGCAACATTTCAAAATCATCTGAATGAGCACCTAAAATGCTAGGGCATTGTAGGCTATTGACCAAGTTGAATGGGATCAGTCTAGTTTAGTTTTGTTGGTCGACACAGACACAATGGGCCAAGGGCCTGTTTCTATGCTATATGACGACACAAAACGTGCTTTGAAATGCCAGTTAATGTTGATAATTTGAGAATCCAAAGCGTAGTTTTTTTTAGAAAAGGAACTCTCATACGCATCATTGCAACAGAGGGAAAGGACACAGAATTTACCACTAATCAGCCACTGGTTCTGTCGATAAGCTCGCAGTAATGATGCAACTGAGCTAACGACAGGAATTAAATGGCCCTCGTGATTATATCTGGTAGTAGCAAGTGGTTCTGCTGAGAACTAACAGTGGAACTTCCACAACTACAGTGGATATTTTCTTTAAAACCACAATACAGCAAGATTCATTCAATCATCCTAGAGTTAGATCACAAATCACAACTTACAACCATAAAAAAGTGATGTAAGGTGTCATCAACTAGACTATTAAGTAGCACCCTCCTGACTTATGTCCCATCTAATCTCTCCTGCTGCTACTGTACAGACCACCATGGTCTGTGCTCAGAAGTGTGTTCAATGCATCAATCAGCACGCACAGACCATTGCTCCTGACCTCATTGTAGCCTCCGTTCAAACATGGACAAAAGAGCTTAATTCCAGAGGGTGGGCAAGGGTGACTGCCTTTAACATTAAAGCCACATCTGACTGCGCGTTAAGAAACTCCATCAAAACTGGAGCCAATGGGAATCAGGGGAAACTCTTTGCTGATTACAGTCATACCTGGCACAAAAGACGACGGCTGTGGTTGTTCGAGGTCAATCATCTCAGTTGGAGGACATCTCTGCAGGAATTCCCCAAATATTTTCAGCAGCTTCATCAATGACTATCCCTCCATCATAAGGCCAGATGTGGGGATGGTCGCTGATGATTGCACAACTTCCAGCAATATTTGCGACTCTTAGAGCTAGACAACATTCACACTTGGGATGACAAATGGCACATAACAAATGCACCACACAAATACCAGGCAATGACCATCTCCAATCAGAGAGAATTTAACCATCGCTCCTTGACATTCAATGACCTTACCATCAGTGAATCCCGCACTCACAACATGTGCAGGGTTACCACTGACCAGCAAATGAACAGGACAGGTGATATAAATGCAGCGGCTATAAGACCAGGTCAGAGGCTGGGAATCCTGCAGCACGTAACTCCTAAAGCCTGTACACAAGGCACAAGTCAGGAATGTGATGGAATTCCTGGTACTTGCCTGGATGAGTGCAGCTCCAACAACACTCAAAAGGGTTGACACAATCCAGGACAAAGCAACCTGTTTGATTGGCACAATTTACACAAACATTCACTCCCTCCATCATCAACGCTCAGTAGTGGCAGTATATATTACCTGGAAAACGTGCTGCAGGAATTCACCAAGGCCCCTTCAACAAAACCTTCTATATTTGTTGTCACTACCATCCAAAAGGTCAAGGACAGCAGATCCATGAGGACACCACCATCCACAAATTCCCCTCCAACCTACCCACTATCCTAATTTGGAAGTACATTACCATTTTTCAGTGTTACTGGGTCAAAATTGTGGAATTCCCTCCCTAACTGCTGTGTCAGTCTACCTCCACCAAATTAAGCACAGCAGTTCAAGGCAGCAACTCACCACCACTTTCTCAAGCGCATCTAGGGATGGGCAATAAATGCTGGCCCAGCCAACGATGCCCACATTCCACGAATGAACAAAAAAAGGACATGACCACTGATGCGAGAATCGTGTCACAATACCACATTCAACCAGCGATGATTCCTGCACTGAATCAGAACTGTTGCAAACATCCAATTGCCACCCAAGATTCAGCAATGAAATGTTGGCCCATAGTCCCCCATCAGAAAGGCTCACCATCAGCACCACTGTCACCTCTGCTGAGCCACTCCTTAAAAACATATCCTGTCACCAGTTTTTTGGACACCTGCTTGAAAATGACTTGGTGTCAAATTTTGTTGGATTGCCCTGCTGTGAAATGCCCCATTTACAATGTTGAAGTTGCCATATAAATGCAAGTTGCTGTAGAAATCTCCACTTAGGCAATGCAGTGGAGAGGAAGTACCTCTGTGCCCCTCAATACACAACTTGAGGGTCAGTGTCAGTAAAAGATGAGTCATAAGTTTCATAAAAGCACAGAAGAGGCCCTTTGACTGATCAAATCTGTGCTAAACCACCTACACTAATCCTATTCTCCAGCATGTAGTCTATAACCCCGAATGTTATGACATTTCAATGCTCATCCATCTACTTCTTAAAAGGTTGTGAGGTTTCCACTCTCCACCATCCGCCCAGGCAGTGCATTCTAGATTCCCACCACCCTATGGAGAATTCAAAGTTTTGAGTAAGTATGAATCATTGGGCACTATTAATAGTCAGAGTAGTTTAGAGGTTGCTCTATTAATCTCTCTCACAAATTATGGCACTCAAACCCCTCAATTAAATGGTGACAATCACTGCTGTGCAGGAGGCGAGCAAGTCCAGGCCCCAGCATCAACTAATCTGTTGTGTCTATAGTTATCCACACCAGTTGTCCGCAATACAGACAGAAATACCAATTAATGAACTTGCACAGCTCCCAGATGTTGACATCCAATTAAATTGCATCTTGCTGTGATGAAATAGAACTCATACAAAATTCTGCTCCCCAATACCTAACTCACCCAAGTCTTGGTCGCCCATTACTACAGTATTTGCTGACCTACATTAGCTTCAATTAAGTAACACCTCAGTTTGAAGGGATCTCATACTGATTTCTAAATTCCTCCACATTCTTTCCCTTCCTATTTTCATTATGTCCTCCAGCCTTAAAGCTCTCCAACATTTGTATGCTCCTCCAATTCAGCTCCTTTGCACATTCCCAATTTTCATCATTCCACCACTTGTATTCGTATCTTGAGATGCTAGGCTCTAAGCACCTAAATTCCCTCCCAAAACATCTCTGCCTCCTTCCCTTCAAAGCATTCCCTGAATCCGCTTACTTTGACCAAGCATTTAGCCATCTGCACTAATGTCAGATGTAGCTCACTATGACAGCTCTCTTAAAAGTGCTAATAGAAATGCAAGCTGCTGTTGGAATGATAGAACTGACTTTGGACCCTTAGGAAAAGAGAGGGAACAAAAATATAGTAAGAACCTAGTTAAATCAGATTGGTTCCATGACACTGACAGTGGACTCTAGCTTTTAGTCATTTACATCATTACCAAAACATTTTGTTTTGTACAGGAACAATGTACAGAACCATACAGCACCATTCAGTTCACCCTTTCCTAAAGTTCATATCATATCCAATTTTGATGTTCCATACCCTCCAATTGCCTGGGGGAGCAGAAGGAATTTTCTTTTCCATATTCCTGTAGGGAACACTTCCAAAAGCTCCAGGATAACTGATCTTAAAATTACATACACAACTGCATTCCTTAAAGGATGCTGCTTCAGAAGAGGATGTGCATTTACCTTTCCTGAAGTCTTGGTACTTTCCACTCAAATCTAATGCCACTTTTAAAACCATGTATCATAAAAATCATAGAATTATACAGTTTAGGAGGCCTTTCAGCCTCATGAGTTTGTGCCTGGTCTTCAAATGAACTACCAATGAGTCACAGTCCCTGCTCTATCCCCTTGTCCTTGCAAACTTTCTCTGAGTATTTATCTAATTCCATTTGCAAGTTATTATTCTAGGATCTCCACATTCCCACTGCTTTTTCAGGCAGTACATCCCACATCATAACTTGCTGTATAAACTTTATCCTCCAATAACAACTTACTTTTAGATAGTGCCTTAAACAAAATAAAACATCCCAAGAAACTTAACAGAAGCATTATAAATCAAAATTTGACACCAAACCTCATATGACATTTCTAGGACACTAGCCAAAGTCTTGCTCAAAGAGATAGTTTTAAGGAACAATGTAAAGGAGGACACAGCGAGTGAAATACAGAGCCTAGGGATTTGAAGGAACTGCCACCTGTGGTGGAGACATTTAGAATTGGAGATGATCAAGAAGCCAGATTCGGGGGTGCACAGACATCTTGGGAGTGTTCTGAAGCTGAGGAGGTAACAGAGATAGGGAGGGGCAATGCCACGGTGGGGCATGTAAACAAGGACAAGAATTTTAAAACTGAGTCATTCCTGAACAAAGAGGCCAATGTACGTCAGCATATAGAGGGACAATAGGTGATTGGGACTTGGTGACAGTAAGAACACAGGCAACAGAGAGTTTTGATAACGACAAGGCTTGAGAAAGGCTGATCAGGAGTGCACTGGAATAGTCAAATCTAGGAGTATCAAAGGTAGATCTTATTGACAGTACTGACAGAAGGCAGAAGCTCACTTTGGGGGAAAACATTACACTGTGATTTCAAACAGCCTGATTCAACCTTACACAATCCTCATTTAAACTCTTTCTTTTGTCAAACATGTTAAATCTGTTCCACCGATCACTGACCTTTCTGATTTCGCCTTAATCCAATAAAACCATTAGCAGTTTTGGACAATGACACAGCCAATTACAAAATGTATTCATTCTATTATAACCATTGGCTAGTTATATATGATATAGATGAAAGTAAAAAATCTTGGATTAGAAATGCATTGCTTGGCTATAAATGTCTCTTCCCAACGTCACAATGTTCAGCCATAATTCAATAACGGTTATAAAGTCATAGAGATATACAGCACGGAAACAGACCCTTTGGTCCAAACATAATCCCAAACTAAACTAGTCCCAATTGCCTGCTCCTGGCTCATATCCCTCCAAACCTTTCTTGTTGTGTACTTATCCAAATGTCTTTTCCTCTACTATGTGGGCTGTCAGGTTAGAAATGCAAGGTCTTAACACCAAGCTAATGTGACGCTACCCCTAACTGGTGAATAAAAACAGTTTATAATAATCAACTGACAACAGGCAACCACTGACACTATCCTTTCAGGGACAGTTGATAGTTCCTCAGGACATGTGAGAATCAAAATCTTGTTGTATATGGAGTCACATCCCTGCCAAAGTCAGAGTTATACAGCACGGAAACAGACCCTTTGGTCCAACTCATCCAGGCCGACCATCTTTCTCAAACTAAATCCCATTTGCCTGCATTTGACTCATCTCCCTCTAAACCTTTCCTATTCATGTACCTGTCCAAATGTCTTAAATGTAGTAACTATACCTGCAACCACCACTTCTTCTGACAGTTCATTCCACATACCAGGTCTATATGTTCCTGTGAGGGTGAAGTGCAAGGTTGGCAGGAGTAGGGAACCCTAGATGACAACAGATATTGAGGCTTTGACCAGAAAAGAGGCAGCGGCATGGCTCAGATACAGGCAGCTGAGATCAAGGGAATCCCTGGAGGTATACAGGAGATACAGGAGTTTATTGAAGGAAGAAATCAGGACGGTAAAAAGGGGGCACAGATAACTTTGGCTGAGAAGATTAGGGTGAATCCAAAGAGATTCTTTAAGTATGTTAAAGGAAAAATAATAATTAAAGACAGAATATGACCCCTCAAGGACGAAAGTGGACATGTATGTGTGGAACCACAGGAGATGAGCGAGGTCCTCAATGAATATTTCTCCTCTGTCTTTACTGTGGAGAACAACATGAAGACTTAGGAACTTGGAGAAGTTAGTGATAATATCTTGGGGACAGTCCATATCACAGTAGAGGTGGTGTTGGAAGTATTAGAATGTACGAAGATGGATAAATCCCCTGGTCCTGTTCAGGTGTATCCAAGAATCCTGCAAGATTAGGAAGAGTCAGCATGGCTTAATGCGTGGGAGAACATGCCTCTCAGATTTGTTAGAGTTCTTTGATGAAGTGACCAGGGAGGTTGATGAGGGCAGGGCGGTATATATAGTCTATATGGAACACAAACAGAAGTTGCTGGAAAAGCTCAACAGATCTGGCAGCACCTGTGAAGAAAAAATCAGAGTTAACATTTCAGGTCCGGTCACTGAGAGGAGATCTTATAAAAGTGTATAAGATCATGAGAGGCATGGATAGGGTGAATGCACTCAGCCTTTTTCCCAGGGTTGGGAAATTGAGGACTAGAAGGCATCAGTGTAAGGTAAGAGGGGAAAGAATACATGGGATCCTGAGGGTCACCTTTTTTTTTAAAACACAGAGGGTGGTATGCATATGGAATAAGCTGCCAGCGGAAGTGGTTGAGGCAGGTATATTAACAACATTTAAAAAGCATTTGGACGGAACTATGGATAGGAAAGGTTTAGAAGGATATGGGCCAAGTGCAGGGAAATGGATTTAGCGTGGATGGACATTTTGGTCGGCATGGACCAGTTTGGGCTGGAGGACCTGTCTCCGTGCTGTAGGACTCATGACTCTACAAACGAACCTCTGTGTGGAAAAAGCTGCCCCTCAGGCCCCTTTTAAATCTTTCTCCTCTCACCTTAAAATTATGCGTTCTAGTTTTGAACTCAGGAATCCTAGCATAAAAACTCTATGGTCAAGGAAGGTGCATTCATAATGTTGTCAAACGGATCGGGTATTGACCAGCAAATCCCTCCAATACACAATGACAGACTTTAAGAGTAGGCTGTATGATGGAAAGAACTTTGTAGGCATTACCATCACTGTCTGTACCTCCAAACAACAACAATCATATTAAAGTGAATGTCACTAAAGTAACTCAGACTCCATAAAAGAACTGTAATACACCGCACTGATTTGGAAATGGGAGCACTAAACAAGTGCAAGATTTGCCCGTACACAGGTGCTCACTGCAATAATAAAACATGTGAAAATCTACTACAGAGAGAATGAATGCAAATTACAGACTTCAACTTTGTCATCGTGAGTAAACCATTCCGCACTCAAATGTAAAGACCCCACCGGGTTGCAGTGGCAAAACAACATTATCAGCTTGAACAGAGCTCCAATTCCCTGCATCAAAAGACAAGATAATGAGACTAAATTGCAGCTGACAGTCTGCCTTTGGAGACACATGGTAACCTACGCTCCACAGGAAAGTTTGTCCCTGTATGATTCAGAGGGGAAGACTTAAAGATGTGTGCATTGAAGACATTGGCCTAACATCATTCAGGAACATAGGTACAACAACAGGCCATTCAGCCCCTCAAGCCTGTTCCATCATTCAATGAGATCATGGCTGATCTGTGGCCTAAATCCATATACTTGCCTTCAGCCCATATCCCTTGATACATTTGCTTAACAAAAATTTATCCGTGTCAGATTTAAATAACAACTGATCTAGCATCCAATGCCATCTGTAGAACAAAGTTCCAAATATTTACTGCCCTTTGTGTGTGTTGAAGAGCTCCCTAACATCTCTACTGAGCGGCCTGGCCCTAATTCTCAGGCTATCCTCCAAGTTCTAGAATCTCCAACCAGTGGAAACAGTTTATCTTCATCCACCCTGTCTTTTCCTGTTAATATCTTGGAGACTTCGATCGGATCATTCCTTAGTGCTCTAAATTCTAGACAAAACAGGCCTAATTTATATAATCTCTCCTCATAACCACTGAAGTCCAGGCATATCATTCTTGTAAACTTACTCTGCACTCCTTCCAAGTCCTATGTATCCTTAAGGTGTGATGCCCAGATCTGCTCACAGTACTCCAAGAGGGCTGTAACCCAGGTTTTGTACAGCTGTAGCACAACCTCCGTCGCCATACACTCCAATCCTCTAGACCAGCATTCCATTAGAGTTCTTGATTATTTTCTGCACATGTACGTGACATTTTAAAGATCTATGCACCTGAACACCCTACGTCTCTTTAGACATCCATTGTATTTAACTGCATTTTCTGAAGAAGGGTCTAGGCCCGAAACGTCAGCCTTCCTGCACCTCTGATGCTGCTTGGCCTGCTGTGTTCATCCAGCTCTGCACGTTGTTATATCTAGAAAGTAACGTGTTTCAAAAGGAAGGACAGGCTCCTGGTGTAGAACTGAGGGACTATTGCACTGTAGTAGATGACAGATTTTGAGTGTACAATCTGACCTCTTGCATGAATATGGAAAAAAAATTCCGATGTCAATTTTCACCAAGAATAGAGGAGCTCGCAACACTGCCCTGGTCAATATCAGTGCCAAATTACTTATCAAAGTCATTTATCTCACAGCTGTTGGTGGGGCCTTGTACTGTTGTGTTTCCTGCATTACAACAGTGACTACACTTCTGTAGTACAATTTGGGCTGGGCATACAGTGCTCTGTAACATCCTGAAGGAGCCACATTAATGTCTGTTCTTACTTAAAACAGATCAAAAATCCTCTTTCCAAATGGACCCCACATTCAACAGGAGAGGAACTAAATAATGGTACTGGCAGGTGATTATAAAGTCACAACTGGCTATCAGTCAACACTTCAGATACAGATTATTAATTTATCAAGATTTCAGCAGTAACACTGTTCACTGCTAAAATCAATGATGAAAACAGCAGTTATTCTTCCTCTTTCTTTAAGAACGGGAAGTTAAGAACATCTGCGTCACTGCAAATGTTGCAGAATAGAAGGCCATTTTACTCTTCTCCTGTCCTAGATCAGCAGTCATAGCACTGTGACATATTTACCAAGCCTGACATATAAATTCCTTTCAGAAACTGAGTTTCACTAACCACTCCAGTTCGTCTGATTTTGGGAAGTCTAGAGCAAGGGACGTAATGTTAGAATTAGAGCCAGTCCATTCAGGGGTGACACCAGGAAGCAGCTCTTCACAGAGAGGCAGTGGAAATCTGGCTCTCCTTCCTCTTGTTGAGGAACTGAAAATTCCAAAACCGAGTTTGACAGATTTGTTAGCAAAGAATATTAAAGGTTACACAATCAAAATGGGTAAATTAAAGAGAGAGTGTGTCAAACAGCATTAAAACAGACCCGTCAGCCCACCATGTCTATACTGACCAACAAACACCAAACTACATTAATCCTATTTACCTGCACTTGGTCCATAGCTTACAATGCCCTGGCATTTTAAGTATTCATCCAGAAACTTCTTAAATATTACGAGAGTATCTGCCTCCACCACCTTGTCAAGCAGCACACTCCATATATCTACCACCTCTAGGTGAAAAAAAATTCTCAGATACTCTCTAAACCACTTACTCCTCACTTAAACGTTTGCCTCTTTGGTTTTAGACATGATGCCATGAGGAAAGAATTCTCAAGATCTACCGTCTATGTCCCTCATCATTTTGTATACCTCATCAGCTTCCTCTGCACCAAGGAAAACAATCCCAGCCTATCCAGTCTCTTCGCATAACTGAGACTTTTCATCCCAGGCAACATTCTGGTGAATTTCCTCTGCACCCTCTCCAGTGCACTCATGTCCTTCCGATAGTGTAGCAACCAGAACTACACACAGTGTTCCATCTGTGGCCTAGCCAATGTTTTATAAAGTTGTAGCAAGACTTCCTTACTCACTCATATTTTCAACACCTCGGCTAATGAAGACAAGCATCTGTATGCCTTCTTCACCACTCTGTCTTCCTGTGCTGACACCTTCAGGGATCTATCGACTTGGTCCCTTTCTTCCTCAGTACTCCGAGGGACCTACCATTCATTGCATACACCATTCCCTTACTGGACCTTCCAAAATGCAGTGAACTCTCAAATGGAGTTACAGTTACGGATTAATGGAGATATAGATCGGCTGGGATCTAACTGAATGGCGGGACATGCTGGTAGGACTGAATGGCCTGCTCCTGTAGTGACTCCCACACAATTACAACGAAGATCACTTAGTTGATCTCTCTCTTCTATAATGAAGGTCCCTGCAACTACATGCACCAGTCCTCTTGCCACCTGAGACACCTCCTAGTGTTAAGAGCCTCAGTTGCCATGAAAGACAGAGGGCAGGGGAAATTTCAACTCCAAAACAACTGTTGGATTTGTAGAGATTTGATTCATAAGAGTAAATTCTTGTCCACATGTGCAGACCTTTCTAGCTGATCGCAGCTAGGAAAGAGTTGTAATTATGCTGAAGATGGGGGGAGAGGAGGGGAGGAAAAGAGAGAGACTGAGAAAAGAAAGCTGAGCAGATAGATGGAGACAGACAGACAAGGGGATTGTTGACAGTAAGCCAGAACAGAAGAGAAGCTGAATGAGTGATAATGAGTGCTAAGAGATGTAAGCCTTCTCTCAGCTCCCATTATCACTTACTCAGCTTCTCTTCTGTCCTGGCTTACTATCAACAAACCCCTTGCCTGCCTAGCCTTTTCATATCTATCTGTCTGTCTGGGCTCCAGTTCCACTATCTGCTCACCTCCTTCTGGATTCCTCCCCCGCACCACCGTCTTTAGCATTAATACCAACCTTTCAAAGCTATCAGTTCTAATCAAGAATCAACAGACTCAGAATAATAACTGCTTTCTCCCCATAGATGATGTTACACCTGCTGAGTTTCTCCAGCAATTTTCTATTGCTGTTCTGGATCACCAGCATCCAAAGTTCTTTGTTTTATCCACTAATCTTTCTCCCTGTTCTTTCTCCATCGCTCTGCATGTTATTTCCTTCAAATATTTGTCTAATTTTTCTTTAGCAAGTTACTATTGACTGTACTTTCCCAGACCTTCAGACTGTTTCTTTTGACAATCACCTCGAATCTGTACCCTCCACCTACCATCATCATACCTACCAGTGAAGTTTCTTCTTCATGCCCACAATTTTGAACACATGCATCAAATCTCCTCCAACATAAATAACGTCAAGTTCTCCAATCTCACAACAGAACTGACACCCTTCATCCTTAGTAACTTGCCAGTAAATCCCGTCTGTACCGTCTCAGATGCCCGAGCACCCTTCCTCAAGTGCAGTGCCAAAAACTGGACACGGCACTCCAGCTGGAGCCCAATCAGTTTCTAAAAGTTTAACACAATTTCCTTGTGTTAACTGCCTTGTCAGCACATCCAAGGATTCTGTCCCTGCACCAATTTGAAGATTTTACCATTTTGTTTACAACACTTTTCCTCATACTTCCTACCAAAATGAACCTGTTTACATTTTCTTTTGAAATGAATTACATCTGCTGTGTCTGCCCACATCACCAGTCTGTTTATTCTCTCCCGAAGTCTGTTACTATCCTTCTTCAATTACGTTTCAACTGCAGCTTTGAAATTTTCCCTAGGATAGCCAAGTACAGGTTTCAAGACATTTTTTAAAAATGCGGTATTCTAAAACCAACCTGTGGGGAACAGTGACAACAAGGTGCAAGGCTGGATGAACACAGCAGGCCAAGCAGCATCATAGGAGCAGAGAGGCTGACGTTTCGGGCCTAGACCCTTCATCTGATGAAGGGTCTAGGCC
>NC_063350.1:7708894-7737776 GCF_021869965.1 Rhincodon typus
TCCATTGTTTTCATTCCCATACTGGGGAGGGGGGGGGAGGAGGAGGGAGGATGGTGGGGGGGGAAGAGGAGGGGGAAGGGGGGGAGGGGGGGAGAGGAGGAAGAAGGGGGAGGGGGGCAGGGTAGGTGTCCTTAAGTCAGGGGGAACGAAATTGAGGGCCCTCAGGGAGGTTATCTCTGCCCTGACAACCACAGCCCTCGCTCCTCTCCCCAGTTTTCTCGAACACACTTCTCTTCCCCCTTTCTCTCTCTTTGGGTTCTTACCGCCGCGGATGCCGCCTCTGCACCTCCTCCATGTCTCGCCGCTCCTGTACCGCTCACTTCCGCCCTCGGACCGGAAATCGCCTTCCAGGAAACCCTCCAAGTGACGCGTCTGCGTGGCGGAACAACGTCGGTTCACGTCCAGTGGGGGCGGACGTTACGTCAGGTGCCACTAGCGGGGTGGAAGTGTTCCCTTCCGTTGTGTGGGACGGAAGTGATGCCCGTCATTTTGCGGGGCGGAAATATAGTTGGCTCTTTGCAATTGCAACGGGATGGAAGTGCATGGGAGATTGTTTTTGAACAAAAATAAATGTTCGTAACCAGACTCTGTACTTTCTCTTAACTTCTATTGATTCCCCCCACCCTTTCGGCTTCAGTTCTCCTTCTCCATTGTTTTCATTCCCATACGAATGCAGCAGATACACCAGCATCAAGTGGTTGGACCGAACGGCCTTTTCCTCTATTTGTCTACCATTGTGCATTGCTCTAGCCTCAGTCCATGTGTCGGTGCATTGACCACATCCCTCTTCCAGCACTGCACCTGAACAACGAATCATAGAATGGGACCAGCACCATTTGGCCATTACTGCACTCAGAACGTTAATTCTATTTCTCAATCCACAGATGCTGCTGAGTTTCTCCATCACTTTGTTTTTATTTCAGAGTTCCAGCATCTGCAGTATTTTACATTCATTTGACCCATATCGTCTTCCCCATTAAGGATCAATTTCCCAAAGAGTACCATCTCCTACCAATTCCTGCAGCCCTGCACATTTTTCCTTTTCAGTCAATGATCCCTCCTAAATGCTTCGACTGAACTGACCCCTGCCACCAAAAAATGTGAAACAGCGCATTCCACTCACAGTGTGGAAATTTTTTCTCCTTGTCACTACTACTTCTTTGGTCAATCACCTGTGCAAGTGCCAACAGTTTGTCCCTGTCTACTCTGTCCAAACCCTCATGACTTTGAACACCTTTGTCAAATTCCTCTCTAATTGGAGAACTGTCCTGACTTCTCCAAATGCTGGAATTTTAGTCTATTCTCACTTTGCAAAAGTCAGAATATTTTAAAAGTCTCAGAAAGTAGCCACTCAGATCATCTTAGTTATACTGAATTTTTGAATTGCATCACTTCCTGCTCTTGCCCTCATAGTCCTAGTTATTGCCCTTCTCAATTTTTTATCCAATTATTTTCCGAAAGCAACCACTGAATTTGTTTCATTCAAGCTTTCGGATAGAAAGACCTCAGTTGCATTACTTTGTGGTACATTGCCCTTTGGTATATGTCTGGATCCTCCTCCTCCTGTTACCAAACAAAAGTATAATATCCATTGATGCAATTACGATCCAAAAGGTTCGAAAGTTGATATCTTATCAGTCTGATTGGATAATGCTAAGGTGCTTAAAAGACTACTTAACATAATGATTTATCTTCCAGAAAAGTATCAAAATAATTTACAAAGCATTATGCAATCATAAATTAATTTGTATGAATAGGTCAGAGAGAACATTTTTGGCCATTCATGAATTTAAGGTAGAGGATGCATTACCCATACATACAGAAAATCTTTACCTACTCATTTCCAGAGAAATTAGCTAAAGCAGGGAAGAGCTTATGTTCACAATGGACAATGACATTATTGAACCAAATCATCTTCTCTTATTCTAGGCTCCACCTCATCAGAAGAAATAGTTTGTCTCTTCCTGATATATATTAATCGCCCAGAATTTGGTGTACAGGCACAATTTCAAAATTTGCAAATGGTATAAAACTTAGAAGCATTGTGATCTGTCAAGGGGTCAGTTTAGGATTTAAATAGGACACTGACAAGTAGGTGAATGTGTGGTTTCATAACAATGGATCAGAAAGCTGAATTACTTATGGATATATTGAACTTTTAGACAAGTCGTTTTTTCAGGCAAAGACTTCAAGCTAAGACTGGTTGTAATGTAACATTTAAGAATGAAATTCACTGGGAAACAAAAGATGTCCTATGTGAGCACCTCAAATGAAGCTTCAGGGGAGAGACTTCAAAAAAAGGAACAAGATAATCTAATTACCACCTTTCAAAGTGAAAATATATCCTCTGTGTTATATTCCAGACTGCAGACATGAGTCAAAAGGCATGTTTGTGTTTGACCCTTCTAGAAATATAGAAAAGAGGGTTTAAATAAACAAGCAAATGCACCTCCTATAGTGTGTTTATTAGGGTGTAGATGTACCAGTGGTGGCTGGTATGCTATAAAGGGTTACAGCTTGAAAACAATATTAGACACCCATGCACTGCAAGAAGAAAATACATTACACAGCCACAAAGAATTTGAGTTAACCTGCCAGGCCAAGAAACCCGAGGTTGATTGCTCAGTCACCAATATGAACACTACTGATGTCAACTAACAGCTGCAATGTTCCTCTGTCTATTCTTCTTTATGTGGAGGTGCCAGTGTTGGACTAGGGTGGATGAGGTCAGAAATCACATGACACCAGGTTATAGTCCGACAGGTTTATTTGAAAACACAAGCTTTCAGAGCCTCAATCCTTCTTCAGGAGTTAGAGAGGTATAATCAGACACAGAATTTAGAAGTAAAAGATCAAAGGGTCACACCTCTGGTGAGGATGTATTAAACAAACTTAAGATGCTGTTAAAATCTTTATCAGTTAGAAGGTTTTAATTGATTAATATGTATATGTAAATCCCCAAATTCCTTTCAAGTCATTATCCTGAGAGGACCAAAGGTTTTATCAGTGTAAAGAAGAGGTGACATTTTAATGCACGTCAGGTGTGAGACCTTGTTTAGAACCTGTTTGTGTTTTAGTTTGGAGTCAGACTGGTTTAATTTCTAAAGTAGGAATTTATAAAATGCCACATTGACTGACAGCCTGTTAAATGAGTTCTTTCTGAACAAAATAGAATGCATCTGCAAATTCACCCCATAGATTTGTGTGTGTGTGTGAGAGAGCAAGAGAGAGCACGCAAGAGCGAGAGAGCGTTGACCTGCTCACTGAGCTGGTAAGTTTGTTTGCAGATGTTTTGTCACCTTACTAGGTAACATTATCAGTGCGCCTCTGGTGAAGCTTTGGTGTTCTGTCCCACTTAATGTTTCTGTGTCTCAGTTTGCTGGAGTGGATGGCATCACTTCCGGATTTGCTTCATAGTGGTTGGTATTTGGGGTCTAGCTCTAAATGTTTGTTAACGGAATTCCGGTTTGAGTGCCAGGCCTCCAGGATTCAAGCACACTAACAAGTTTCAATTCTGATTTGCCACTGCGGGATTTGCACACTCCACATTCCCAATTCCATCACCACTACAGCCTAGAAATATAATCACGCATGAAAGCAAGGGACTTGAACGTCACACAAAAAAAACCCAATGAATGCTTTGTTGGTTATGACAAAAGTGGTTTATTCCAAGCAGTACAAGAATCACTTGCATAGAAGGAAATATACATCAAATTTACTAAATGGCATCAACTGCTTTCCACATTGACTTCGACTTTGCTTTGAGGGACCATTTGAAAGACAAGACATATAATAAGTCTTCAATGACAAATCTCACACAGAAAACATCAGTGAAATTGGGAAATAAAGTTCAGATATTTCATAAAAGCAGCATGTCATACATCACCTAAATAGTTTTAAAGAAATACATAAGTTTGAATTGTGCGTATTGTTTAGTCCCACAGACGTGGCACACAAAAAGTAAAAATTCTAAGGTAAAAACTAGAGACGCAGAGATTTTTGCCTAATTTACTAATTCTATTCCCAGGGCGTGACCCAGTTCCAACCAGATGGTTAGGCTCCAACAAATCGAAAACAAAAGCTGTTTTGAGTCCAGGTGATTTTTTTTGTTTAAATTTCCAGGATTCATTTTAAAATGTTTATCAAGTAGCAGGTTATTACATTGCAGTGTTCATTTCGCTCCTGTTTGAGGGCATCAAGGAACAGGAAAATTAAATATGCTCTCATTTTGCCCTGTCAACATACAGCTCCTAATGCAACAGGGAGAACACAATGTTTGCCAAAACCTACAGCTCTAGTGTATTCTCACATCCAGCTCATCAGATGAGCCACTGCTCCATTTTCAAACTTAAAGTCATCAGGTTTGTGTGTACTTGTTCCTCTAATTCAGAAGGCCACACTAGTGGTTTCCATGCAAAGGCGATATAGAGATTATAGAGATTGTCACTAAGTGAAAGATATATCAGGGGGATATCATTGAGTGGGTACATAGCATTCCTCTTTAGGGTATTTTTGTTCCAGCCTCCCAGATCAATCTCAATAAATAACTGCTCTCCCATCCTCACAAACACCTATTTACCCTATCACGAGACAGTTTTTGCTGCTTTATTGCAATATAGAGAACCAAACTGCACCTTTTCTATTAGCTCTGCGATGACTGTGACAGGATTTAAGCAGTAAAATCTTTAAGAAGTCACTTTTTTTAAAAAAAGAGGAATACGAATACACCCACATATTTGCACATCTGCCCATACCTTTAGCAGCAAATGAATACAATCGTGCAGACTGAGGAAAATATTATGCAAAAGATGATCATCAAGACCAGATAAAAGCACTTTCTTTCAGTTTTTTTTATTTAAAGTCAGGGGCTCATTGAATGGGTTGTTGACTTTGGTGTCAGAAAATTCAACTGAAGACTACAAAAACAGTTGGGTCGGACGGTACGTCTAAAGTTGCAGATCCGCTGGGTTTATCCTGTAGTCTCCAGGAATCACATTAAATCTACAGGACACTGTTATGAGCGATAGCCAAGAGGATAATCATCATTAGACGCAGCAAAGAAAGAAGTTTTTTTAATTCTGACTTCTTTACGCATTTGTGTTTATTAGTTGCAAAACAATTGGGACAAAGAAGAAAATAGTGTGGCACAGCTGGACGAGAGTCTGAGCCCACTCAAGTTTCCATTCCTCACCAATGGATAGGAACCACAGGTTGAGCGCACTGGACAAGGAAGTAATGGAGGCTAGTTAGTTAACACAAGGACTGTCAGCTTGGATGACAGGTCTGCCACAAACCTGGTGGAAATGCATTCTAGCAGGAACGTCAAATGGTGGCATTTCTAAAAGAGGTGAAAAGGAAATCTAAAATGTAACATGTTGGTGAAATAAAGAATACAAAACTGACACTTCGATACAGTTTCAAAAGGCTTGGAAATGTCCTGTTGTTGCTGATTGTAAGGGCATAGACCTGATATATCTTTCATCTTTTTAAATATGTAACATGTACAATGTTTCTTTGAGCATCACCATTTAAAGATAGTAGAGTCATACCTGCAGGCTTCTTAGAGTAAACAGATGGTCACTCTACTTGAAGAAAGCAAGACATATGCTAACCTTCATCCTGGAAGCCTGTTCCTAAAATCGAGTTTATGTTTTACAAGAGGACAATCCCACTATTCGCTAGTTGCACGGCTCCCTCCTGAAAGTCTTGCAATCCCAAAGTTCCCACTGCAGTGTATAGCAGGGTGAAGACTTTTGACCTGTTCCTGCAAGTTTCCTTCACTTCCTTTAGAGAGTGAATTTCTGCAGGATAATCTCTCAGACCCTCACATGGACAAAGAACCTGAATGATCTCATTACTGAACAGTTTTAAAATAACTTTGTGCAAATAAAGTTTTGCATTTGATTATTGGGATAATTTGACATGAACACAGTTCTGTACTTTTCATGTCTTGAATTTCATTTGCTACTTTAAGTTACTACATTAAGTTACCACAAGATCTTCCCATTCTTAAAACTAGCTGCAGATGCACAATTCTACCACTAGATGGAGAATGTAGACTACCATAAATGGTTACAGCATATGAAGCCATTCAGGCCACTGTACCATGCAATCAACTCCAAGAGCAATTTAGCTAATCCTTCTGCTTTTTTACTGCAGCCCTTCATATTTACACTCTTCAGATGGTGATCCATCTCGGTCCTCAAGAGCCCCCTTTGAATCAGCCTTCACCATGCACACAGATCATTCCAGATCCTGATCATTTGTTGTGTAGAATTTTCCTCATGTATGTTTCGGTCCTTTGGCCAATTATTTCAAATTGGTGCCCTACAATTCTCAACCCTTCTGCCCATCGGAATGATTTCAGCCGACACACAGCATTAAGGAAACCTTACTCAACATGGTCTTCGAGAGCAGGAAATGCCAGCTTCTCTAATCTATCCTTCTACCTAAAGTCTTCCACCCCTGGAACTATTGTCACAATTCTCTGCCTTACCTTGTTCAAAGCAGCAACACATTTTCCTAAAGTGCTGCAACCAGAGCTGAACACAATACTCCAGTTACGAGCAAGTTGATGCGCCAAAGGCTCACCATCATTTGATGGTTTTGTGCTCCACGTCTTCCCATCACAAAGCTGAAGATCCAACACGGTCAACCTTCAACGGGCTCTGCACTCCCAGGTCCTTGTGCACCTGCATTTCTTCTCCACCCCCATCAGTATCATGCGCCTTCTTATTTTAAACTGCTTCCTCTTGATCATTCTATCAAAATTGTACTACCCCACATCCAGAATCACCAATAACTTGACAATCAGCATCACTGCCCAGTTCAGAGAATAACCAAATTCATTCTCCCCAAAACACCACAGAATATTCACTGGTAGTTTTGTGTTGCCCCACCCCCCACTCCACCCTAATCTCTGCATTTCCTCCCCTCATGCTGCAGCCCCCCTACAGTGGAGTTGGACAGTGATCTGAGTAGACTAATTGATGTTAAATGGCAGGTGTACCCCAAGACGATCAATTTGACAACTAGCACCGCAAGAAACAGGAATGATTTTCAACCCTAGATGGTTCTCGTTTAAAAAGGGCTCAGAATGGCAACTGCTGTATTTAATATGATCAATGTGTGAAGGAGGTGCATGGATGCTTCCAAGGAACTGGTTGACTCCCAACAGGTTAAGGCACATTGACAAGCAAGCAGCAGCAGCATTTTACCCAATGTCCGTGAGTTAGATATTTTTTAATAAGAGAACAAAGTGAATCGTTTACGATCAGCTATTGAAAAAATATATTATAAGCTTGCATAAACCATGCCGATATATTTCAATAAGAGGGAGTAAAATTATGTGTTTGCCACAATGTACTCTCAGACTTGATACTGGAGGCATATTCAGTTCATCTTTGTTTACCTATTCATATGTAAACTAATTATGTTCCGCAGATTATTGCAAGCTATCTTATGAGCATGATGACAGTCCAACAGTCAGTTTCTTCAGGATGTTCTAATGCTGAGACCAATTAATATTTTTTAGGTCCACTCCCTCCTGTACCATCTCCCAGAGAGGACTGCAAGAGAGGGAAAAACAAAAAAAAGGGAGAGACATTAAAACTCACCAGCTTCCTTTCAAAATAAAAGGATAAACTGGCATTGGTTAACAAAAGCAACACCTCACCTCATCTCCCTCAGCCTCTGCACATGCTGGATGCACTTCTCTGCAGTGTAATCCACCTCCTCCTCCGTTGTGAAACGCCCAATCCCAAACCTGCAAATAAAGAGACAGCGTCACACAGCATGCAAGTCTTGTACACTAGAACAAGTATAAAAACAAGTGTGATCCTCCTAGAAAGCAGTTCTGGATGCAGACAGTGACAGGAAGGGAAAGAACAAAATAAGAATTTTTGACACAGGATTATAGTCGCTATATAAAACATCCCACATTTAAACACATTGAGTGTTAAATTTTCTTCAGCTGCAATGGAGATATGTCCCCATTTCCTAGGGATGGTTAAATAATCTGACAAATCTCAAGGTCAAGTCTCATACAGGTATTTTCATTTGGGCAAAATATCTCAGGCAGTCATTGCAACATGGTTCACTGCTTTCAGAGGATGGGAGCAGAAATAAAATATTTTTTAAATGGAAATTCAGGCACTATACTCAGGACTGAATTAAAAAAAAAAATCAAAAAAAGTTAGTGGGTGATGTAATTAAGGTGTTCACGGTGATCAAATACATGAATAAGGTAGACCAGTGCAGCATGGTGCTGCAGAACAATATGAATATTTGGTGTTCACCTCTAGAGAACAGAGGGACCTAGGGGTCCAGATATATAAATTCACAGACAGGGCAGTTAAAAAGGCTTTTGGCACATGCGCCTTCATTGCTCAGTCCTTTGAGTGTAGGAGTTAGGAAGTCATGTTGAGGTTGTACAGGACATTGGTGAGGCCTCTTCTGGAATACTGTGTCCAGTTCTGGTCGCCCAGTTATAGGAAGGATATTATCAAGCTGGAGAGGGCTCAGAAGAGATTTACCAGGATGTTGCTAGGTATGGAAGGTTTGTGTTATAAAGAAAGGCTGGGACTTTTTCCACTGGATTGTAGGAGGTTGAGAGGCACCCTGATAGAAGTTTATAAAGTGATGAGGGATGTAGATTGAGTTAATGGTAGTTGTCTTTTACCTAGGATGGGGAATTTCAAGACTGGGGAGCACATTTCAGAAGGTGAAAGGAGAGCGATTTAAAAAAAAGACATGAGAAGCCAATTTTCTTTTTTTAAAAAGAGGATGGTTCACATGTGGAATGAACTTCCTGAGGAAGTGGCAGATGCGGGTACAACATTTAAAAGACATTTGGATAAGTACATGAATAGGGAAAGGTTTGGAGGGATATAGGCCAGCAGTAGGCAGGTGGGACTAGTTTAGTTTAGGATTATGTTCAGAATAGGCTGGTTGGACCAAGACATACACCATGGAAACAGACCCTACGAGGGGCTGCATGCAATATTCTCTATTCTCAAAGCACTTAATTCAATAGACTATGATTGCTTTCTCATAATGAAGCCAAATATCCATAAAGAGAAAGGAAGACAGGGAGCAAGGGAACCACCTTAAACTATACCTGATTGAGGAGTGTGCCAAATCTTCATCAGCACCAATTGCTCGCAGCACGTAGGAAGGTTCAAGAGAAGCTGATGTGCAGGCACTGCAAATGAAACAAACAATGCAGCAATAATAAAGAACCATGACCATGAGGTAAATCTAAAAAATGCTACTGTGACCACAAGTCCTCGTGTATATTGATAAGATTTACATTAATTGTTGCAGGGGAGGTGCCGGCCGGCGGGGCGGTGGGGGGGGGGGGGGAGGAGGAGAGACTCCGTGCGCGAGAGCAAGAAGGAATCTTTAAATGTTCAGAGGAATATAAAACAGGAAGGGTGCATTACATTTACCGAGAAAAGAAAACTAACGACCTAGACCTCCCTGGCTGCACAGTTTCTAAAGCCAATCAATAAATGAGCAGCAGAGATCTGGAGACTCCAGATTCAACCTTCTATTCAGAGATGACTCATCTTAGTGCAGTAATGAAATTTGAAACAGTTACAACTGTTACAATTACAGTTACAATTTTCTTTTTTTAAAAAGAGGATGGTTCACGTGTGGAATGAACTTCCTGAAGTGGCAGATGCGGGTACATGCAGGTATAACATTTAAAAGACATTTGGATAAGTACATAAATAGGGAAGGGTTTGGAGGGATATAGGCCAGCAGTTGGCAGGTGGGACTGTGAAAACTGTTCATGTTTGTATTTACCCTTCATTAATCCCATGTACTTTACTCCCCATTTTCAACCAGCTACCTAAAATAATTCATTGTTGACATGTTCTCTGCTGTAACTACCAACTTTGGTCATTTATTTCACAGATTCTCAACCCTGTGTAGAAGGAGAAAAAGATGCACCTCATTGTAAAAAAATTCTACATTTAAGCTTGTTGTCATCCATCACCCACTAGATGGTTTGTTTAATCAATCCTATCCTGTCACTTTTTAAACATTTCAATTCAAACACTCCACAAGCACCCATGTTCAGATATAAACAGTGCTAATTATTCTGATAAAAATGCAACAATTGTAGGGGCTGCTCTTGTAAGATGAGGAGATACACCAGTTGAGGTTGGATGGCTCACTAAGCTGATTTGTTGTTCCGCAGATGTTTCGTTACCATGCTGAGTAACATCATCAGTGCAGCCTCCGATGAAGCGTCGGTGTGTTTTCCCGCCTGGTCTTTAAACTGAGTCCATTGAGCTGGATTACCTCACTTCCGGTTTTCCTTCGTAGTCGAGTATATTTGGGGTCGAGTTCTGTGTTTTTAATAATGGCTTTCTTCATGGAGTGCCAGGCTTCTAGGAATTCCCTTGCCTGTCTCTGCTTAGCTTGTCCCAGGATCTTGGTGGTTCTCCTTATCCACGTGGATTGAGAGGAGGGAGTATTGGTCGTGTCTTTCTGTAGCCAATTGGTGTTCGGGTACCCTTGTTGTTAGTTTCCTTCCTGTTTGTCCGATGTAGTGCTTATCGCTGTCTCTGCAGGGGATCTTATAGATGACACTGGTCTTGTCCATGGCGGGGAGTGGGTCTTTAGTTCGGGTGAGCAGTTGTCATAGGGTTGATGTGGGCTTGTGTGCCACTCTGATGCCCAGCAGTCAGGCAGGAAAACACACTAACGCTTCATCGGAGGCTGCACCAAGGAGGTTACCCAGCATGGTAACAAAATGTCTGCGGAACAAACCAGCTCGACGAGCCAACCAACCTCAACACCCACAACCCAAGCTACAAATCTACTCCAAAACCTTCGGTACCCCAGTTGTAGAGAAGCTGTTTCCAATTTTTTTTTTGTGGTGGGTAGAGGTGTCTGTGTGCATGTGCGTGTCATGACAATATGGGGTTCAATATAAGATAATTCCTAAATCCAATAAGAATTTCAGAGAAAGGCAGAGAGAAGGTGGAATAGTTCAGGCCAACAAAAGACGCATGGAGGCGGGGGGGTGGTGGGGAGAGGTGCAGAGAAAGAACAAAGGAAAAAGAAATAGAAGACAATAGGAATCAGATTAGATGAGGTGGAAGGTCACTTACTGTGTCATTCCACCAAAATAGAAGAATTGGGCAGAATGGTATATTTTAAAAATTGCATGTAAAGATTTGCTTCTTATGGCCGAAACAATTTTTTTCATATTTTTCTTCCAAGGCAAACTAATGTATCACTGTGTGCTGTTACTGTTATTCTGTGCAGTTCCGGTCACAACACAGGAAGGATGTCAGCCCTGACAGAGTTCAAAAGAGGTTTATCAGGGCATTGCCTGGATTGGAGTGTATTAACTATAAGGAGAGGTTGCACAGACTTCAATTGTTTTGACTACAGCAGTGGAGGCTGAGGGGGGTGACCTGATAGAAATGTATAAAATTATGATTGGCATGGATAAGGTAGACAATTGGAGTCTTTTTCCCTATGGTAGAAATATCAAGTATTGGGGGACATAGGTTTAAAGTGAGGTGAGGTAAAGTTTAAAAGGAGATATGAGGAAATTTTTTGTTAAAAACACAGATTGAGGTGGGTGTCTGGAACGTACTGTCAGATGAGGTGGCAATAATACGATAAGCAATACCTAAGAAGCATTTAGACAGAAATGAACAGGCAGATGGGATTAGTTTAGAATGACATCATGGTTGGCACAGACATGGTGAGCTGAAGAGCCTGTTCCTGTGCAGTATTATTCTATGTAATACTAAACCAAATCCAAATTTAGAAATTGTATGGACTTAGGGTGTTTGAGTGTGAGTTCTCAGGTGCCTAGCTCTGGATATTTGGATAGACAAAACTCAAGGACAGCCATATAGACTACCTTCCCGATGAGAGAGCTACATCTTTCAAAGCCATCAGCAGACTCTCTCCTTCCACATATGCAAACGACAGGTTAATGCAGCCTGCAAAATAAACAAACATTTATTAGGACTGTGCCAGATCATAATCAATTAGCAATTTGAGAAATAAAAACTTGTTCTCAACTGTGGATTTAACAAAACAAAAATCATTAATGGGACATCACTGTCACTGGCTGGAGCAGCATTTATTATCCATCCCTAGTATCCAAAGCAAGGCATTGGGATGATAAATCAATTAAAGCAGTGAATGTCCCCAACTCCATAACATCCATTTCCAGCTTTTGGAAAGACTGAGTGAGCAAAGATTTAGTTTTTAAAATTAGGAAGCAATAGAGACAAGAGGATATTAAAAACAGTGGCAAAACAGAGGATGCAGGCCTATCATTTTCCCTTCCCTATTCTTGACTGTAAAATTGTACAATTTGTGATGTATACTAACTTAAAAGGCACTAAATGGATGCAAATAGTTTTTCAACTTTCAATTCTAATTATCAGTCTATACCCTAAACAGACTGATCAGCTGACTATTCTGTGTTTATGTTTCTGATTTTCAGCTTTTATCATTTATCTTCTTAACTGGTCTCTGCAAACTCACTAAAGAATTGAGCCAGTTATTGTACCTGCCCTTTCCCCTCAAGTTCTCCATATGCTGGTGGAATAGCAGCCACATGGAGAGACAAATAGAATTATACAGCACAAACCAGTGGCACGATGGTAACATCACTGGCTAAGCACTCGAGAAGTACTCCAGTTAATGGTCTGGGGATGTGAGTTCAACTCTCACCGTGGCTGCTAATAGCAAAGATGTTGTTAAACCTGAAAGGGCTCAAAAAATATTGTTAGGATTGGAGGGTTTGATCTCTAGGAGAGGCTGAATAAGCTGGGGGCTAGTTTCCCTGCAGCAAGAGGTGCCAAGGGGTCACTTTATGGGCAGCGCGGTAGCTCAGTGGTTAGCACTGGGGACCCGGGTTTGATTCCTCCCTCGGGTGATCTGTGTGGAGTTTGCACATTTTCCCCTGTGTCTGCGTGGGTTTCCGTGGGGTGCTCCGGTTTCCTCCCACAGTCCAAAGATGTGCAGGCTAGGTGGATTAGCCATGCTAAATTGCCCTGCAGTGTCCAGGGGTGTGTAAGTTAGGTGGATTAGATATGGGAAATACAGAGTTACAGGGAACGGGTAGGGGGATGGGCCTGGGTGGGATGTTGTGGACTTGTTGGGCTGAATGGCCTGTTTCCACAGTATGAAATAGAGGCCAGTTGACCTACTGTGCTTGTGCTAGTTTGTGCACTCTCTCCCCATGAAAATACTTTTATTATATACTTGGTCACGTCACGAAATGAGATTAAATTGCTCCAGAAGAGTTGGAAACAGTCCAGATATTCTGTAAATCCTATTGCAATCTTCATGATCATACAGTAGAGTCAGTGTACCTGGATATCTCTGCTCTGCATCCCCATTCATAACCACGTCAGGGATTGCATTCATTATCTTCGTCACCAAACGTTTGGCTAGATTGGACACATGCTTATGGTCATACTGCAGGAATAAGCATAGCTCTGTTACAAAGTGTATCTGCAGAAAGCCAGCACAAAGCACTTTAGGAGATACATCAAATGTACATAGGAAAATAGAGAACCAGATTGAAAGGAGTGGCAATAACAGTGCCTCTGCATTTCTTGAAGGTGGACAGTGGATAAGGATACAAAGTATGGACACAACAGAAAACGCCAAGTGGAGGAGTGCACGTTGCTGACAAGAACTAATTATCTTTATAGAATCTCTGATTAACAATGGAATCCATGTCATTAACCAGCAACTTTCAGCTATGGACATTAGTCGTCAATAATACTGGGAAATAACCTATCAAGCTCAATCTTAGCAACAGTAGTAAAGGAATAATTTTTGTGGGTTTTCTGACATGCTGACAAACCTACAACTTCACTTCTGACACCATCATGGCAATTTAGATTAACTTGGTGGTTATGGCAAAGTCTGAAAAGGTGCCCAAGAGCAGAACTGCATTGAGCAAAGTCGCTGCTGTTAGAAATGACTGCTTTGAGGGGCTCAAGGAGGCTTGGAAGAACAGGACGATGTATGGCATTTACCAACCTTTCTAAGAAACAAACCTTGACATTATTTGACGTAGGAATGTATCAAGAAATCACAGCAGGTCGATTACACATGCACACAATACATATTTGTTTGTATCAATGGCTGAAAACATTATACAAAATATTGTCATACACCAAGACATTACACATGCACCTATCATAAAATAGGGTCTGGTGAAAATTCATTTTACTCCCTCCATTGAATTAGAATGCTCATCAACAGTTTGCTTACCTCCATCTCCTGCTGGGCTATTTCACATGCTGCCCCAAGACCAACCACCAGTGGAGTTGGAACAGTTCCCGAGCGCAAGCCTCGCTCCTGCCCCCCACCACTCTGAATGGCCTCCACTCGTACTCGGGGCCGACGGCGGATGTAAAATGCACCCACGCCTAACAGACAAAATACAAGTGTTGATCACACATCACATTGCCAAAGATAACACACTTGCAGGTAGCAACTTGCACAAAAGGCCCACATATATCTGTCATCATCCCATTCTTGCCCAACTTCCTGGATCCATGAATTGACACAGATTCTCATGTCACTAGTCTCTCCCTATCGTGCAGTGAGTTTCTAGCTGTACACATCTGAAATTAGCTGCCTATCCATTCCATATTTTATATATTTATTTTACATATGAACAGTCTCTATTTAAAAAGGGATGTGAATTGGAACGGTCTCCACCTGAATCGAGCTGGGACCAATGGTCTAGCGAAGAGGGTAAACAGGTGGGCAGGACTTTAAACTAGAAGGGTGGGGCTGGGAGGTGGGGAGCAGGGAAGGATGGTGAAACTTGCCCCAGTGGGAAACAAAGCAGTAGGTTAATATCTGTAGTGGTGGATTCAACCAAGTGGAACAATATGAAAGAAATGACAGAGAAGGAGAACTCCGGAGAGGTTATTAACATCTCCAGCACAGACACAAGTAGGACAGAGAGTGTGTCTGGAAAAGACTAGCAATCAAATACTGGAAAAACAAAATGAAAATAAGAGGGAGGGTTAATACTGGACTGAAGAGGTTATAACTAAATACACACAGTATAAGGAATAAGGTAAATGCGCTTGTGGCACAGATTGAAACTGGCAGGTATGACATGGTAGGCATCATGGAGACGTGGCTGCAAGGGGATCAGGATTGGGAACTGAATATCCAAGGATATACATCCTATCGAAAAGATAGGCAGGTGGGCTGAGGGGGTGGGTTGTCTTATTAGTGAGAAATGAAACTAAATCAATAGGAAGAAACGAAGTAGGGTCAGATGGTGTAGAATTCAGGAACTGCAAAAAAAAGTTAAAAAAAAAAATAGTTGGGGTTGTGTACAGGCCTCCAAACAGTAGTCAGCAGCTGGGGCGCAAGATACAGCAGGAGATAGAAAGAGGTGCGTAAGAAAGGCAAAGTTACAGTGATCATGGGGGATTTCAATATGCAGGTGGACTGGGAAAATCATGTTGGTAGGGGATTGCAAGAAAAGGAATTTGTGGAATGTCAACGAGATGGCTTTTTGGAGCAGCCCATGATGGAGCCCACAAGGGAACAGGCAATACTGGATTTAGTGTTGTGCAATGAGGCAGACTTGATAAGGGAGCTTAAGATAAAGGAACCCTTAGGAGACAGTGATCATAATATGATTGAATTTACTCTGCACTTTGAGGGGGAGAAGATAGAATCAGAGGTAACGGTATTACAGCTGAATAAAAGGCGACTACAGAGGTCTGAGGGAGGAGCTGGACAGAACTGACTGGAAGAGGAGCCTAGCAGGAAAGACAGTGGAACAGCAATGGCAGGAGTTTCTGGGAGTTACTCAGGAGACACAGCAAAAAATTCATCCCAGGAAAAAGAAGCATGGTACAGGGAGGAAAAGGCAGCCATGACTGACTAAGGAAGTCAGGGATAGCATAAAAGCAATACAGAAACCATAAAGTGTGGCAAAGGGTAATGGGAAACCAGAGGACAGGGACACTTAGAGACCAACAGAGGGCAACAACAAAAAAGAAATAAGGAGGGAGAAGATTAAATACGAGGGTAAGCTAGCCAGTAATATAAGAGACTGTAAGAGTTTCTTTAGGTATATGAAAAGGGGCAAAAGAAAGCAAAAAAAGGGGACATTGGGCCACTGGAAAATGATAGTAGAGAGACATAGTGGAAAACAAGGAAATGGCTCAGGAACTGAATAATTACTTCACATCAGTCTTCATGGTGGAAAACACAAGTAAAATCCTAAATATTCAAGAGAGTCAGGGGGCAGAGCAGAGTATGGTGGCCATCACCAAGGAAAAGGTGCTAGTAAAACTGATTGGCCTGAAGGTGGACAAATACCCTGGACCAGATGGACTACACCCCAGAGTTCTAAAGGAGATAGCTGAAGAGAGATAGTGGAAGCATAAGTGGTGATCTTTCAGGAATCGCTAGAGTCAGGGAGAGTCCCAGAGGACTGGAAAAAAATCACTAACATGACACCCCTGTTTTAAAAGGGAGTAAGGCAAAAGACGGAAATTTACAGGCCGATCATGTAATTCCTTCTCAGGAAGGATGTACTGGCCCTGTACTGGGTTCAGAGGAAGTTCATGAGAATGGTCCCAGGAATGGAAAGCTTAACATACGAGGAACGTTTGAGGACTCTGGAGTTTAGAAGGATTGGGCGGGGGTATCTAATTGAAACTTTCAGAATACTGAATGGCCTGGACAAAATGGACGTTGGGAAGATGCTTCCATTGGTAGGAGAGTCTAGGACCCGAGGTCACAGCCTTAGAGTAAAGGGAAGACCTTTTAGAACGGAGCTAAGGAGAAACTTCTTCAGCCAGAGAGTGGTGAATCTATGGAATTCACTGCCACAGAAGGTTGTGGAGGCCAGGTCATGGAGTACATTCAAGGCTGAGATAGATAGATTCTTGATTGTCAAGGGGGATCAAGGGTTACAGGGAGAAAGCAGGAGAATGGGGTTGAGGAACTTATCAGCCATGATCGAATGGCGAAACAGACTTGGATGGGCCAAATGGCGCAATTTCTGCTCCTATGTCTTATGGTCTTATGAATGTGTCATGGTAAGTTCACGAAATGGATACTACAAATCTGGACATTATCTTATAAAGGATAGCTTGGATACACTGGGCTTGTTTCCATTGGAGTTTAGAAGAGTGAGGGGTGATTTGATTGAAGCATACAAGATGGCCCCACCAAGGGAAACATCCTTTCTCTATTCACCTTGTCGAGTCCCAAACGAGGGACAGCTTTTACAACAAAGAATTTCTCTTCATATTTCTCATGGGGATGTGTAACTTTGGTATGCTCTACCTACCTCAGAAGGCAGAAATCAAATACTCTTAAGGCAGTGGGAGACAGATTGCTAGACAAGGGGGTCAAAGGTTGAGTGTGGATGGGAATATGGAATTAAAGGGTCTAATGATGACTGTGAATCCATTGTCAATTGTTGCAAAAACCCATGTGATTCACTAGTGTCCTTTAGGGAAGGAAGCTGCCATCCTTACCTGGTCTGGCCTATGTGACTTCAGATCCACAGCAATATGGTTAACTCTTAGTTAACCAGAGGGTAGTTAGGGGTGGGCAATAAATGCTAGCCTGGCCAGCAACCATGTTTAATCATTCCCATGAATGATTAAAAAAAAGATCAGCCACAATCTTACTGAAGGGCAGAGCAGGTTTGAGGAGCCAAAGGCAGACTTCTGCTCCTACTTTGTACGAATTCACTTTGGCTTCACTAAACGTCAGCTGAGTTTTCTGGTCTTAAAGAAAACTTCACCCTGATAGAACATCCCACGTTTGTCTTACATAGACTACTACCTTTTCCTTTGGAAAAGAGATTTTTAAGTTTTGTTGTTTGCAAATTGTACTGTAAGCTGCAAAATGGTAGTATTTAAAAAGGAGGAGTATTCCAAGCAGTTGTTACACTTGACTATTCCAAAACATTAGTTACATTGAATTCCACGCAGGAGGGTCAGGGATTGTGACAATGCTTTCACTAGGTCAATGAAAGGGAGTTCAAAGAGATGAAACAGTGCATATATGACAGAAAGCCTGACTCCATGTTAGGCATTAGCAGCAAAGTTCAGTTAAACAATAAGGGCTGTGTAGTTGGGGCTCCAAGACATCCTAAGGGAACTGAAAACCTTAGCAGTGAGGGTTCAAGAGAGTCCTAGAGGCCACAGGGAATCTCAGCAGTTTGCCATTCAACATGTTGAAAGTCCACACGTAACAATTACATAATGCAACCAATCCAAACTGAAAGTCAGGAGGGGAAAAAAAAATCCAGTAGTACTAGCTTGGTAAAATTAACTGCTTGTGAAAAGCTGGAGTTGTGCCTGTTAGTGCATAAAAATCCAGGGGAGCTTAATCTTGAGAAAGGTAGGTGGCTCAGAGTGTGATCAATTATTGAGAGTTGCTTTTGAGGAAGTTAACAAGATTGCCGAGAGAAGTGTTTGATTGAATGTGAAAATTGATGCATTCTGTGGAATGACTGACCAGTGTCTATTACTCATACTTGCCTCGTGCTAAATTTGCAATGTTAGAATACAATCCATATCTATCTTTTCAGAGGGTAACAATTTCTTTTAACAATCAATCTTTGTAACTTGTGTAGGTTTTATTTACAATAAACTAGTTATTCCTTATGGTTAAAGGAGACCTGGCTGAATGGTTTCTAATTCTAAACTAGATACAAATCTAAAAAAAAAGAGATAGAACTGGTCATGTCACCATTCTGGTCATAGTAAAAAAATGATGATCAGTGGAGGAATGGGACTAGAATGGAGTCAGCACATCCTCCAACAATGTTGATTATGACAAGTGCCTCATGTGATTTGTGGAAAGCAAAAAAAAAACTTGCACTTTATAGCATACCGACTTACAACCTCAAGCAACATATTAAAATCTGCACACAATCATGCTTTATTACAGAAATAATCAGACAGTAGTCACATCAGCATGTCAGTCTGAAATCTGAAAACATTCCAAATTGGCAAGGTTCCTTGATCTAACAATTAGACTCCGTATGATCGCAGAGAGTCTTTACCTCAAAAGATTTGGTTTCTGGCCTTAAAAGGAACAGCTTCAATACAGGTCATATTTGGCAGAATACATATTAAGTACTATATGATTTAATAATATAGTCATTAAAACAAACTATTTCCAGATTTACCAAGAGCAACAGAATGGGAAATACCAATTGATGCACAAACAGAATTAAAAATAGGTTAAGCACAAAAGTCTCCATAACTGAAGTGAACTTAAAACTCACCCCCCAACCGTTTCAAATATCATTAGTTGCAAGATAACACTGTTACATAAAAGTAACAACACAACTGAAACTTAATGATGGCATACAGCTTGCAACTGATGAACTTTTAATTGAATTCAAAAGAACTTATACCTTTAGGGCCATAGATTTTGTGGCCACTGATAGACATTAGATCAATCTTCATTTTGTTCACATCGAGAGGAATTTTTCCAACAGCTTGAGCAGCATCCGTGTGGAAAAATACTTTCCTAGCTTGGCAAATGCGACCTGCAATGAAAAAACAAACAAAAAAGAAAAGAAAAGGTGGTCTATGAACAGATAGAAAGACCTGAACCTGAGTACTGTGCAGCTCATCTTAATTGCTGGCTCGCAAACAAACTATTTGTTCTTGGCAATTCATTTTCTCTCCTTTGTTGAAGGCATTGCCAAGTTGCTAATGCACAGTTTCAGCGAACCCAGGAACTCTCCTGTGACTCAAGTGATCACCCTTTACACGAAAGTCCACACAGCGAGTCAGAGCCTGGCCTCGTGCAGTGAGCACAAACATGCCTCCTTCAGCACATGTTCAGAGGTTGCAATCAGGAGCAGGAATCCCACTTGATTTTATTTGCTCCCCAGCTCAGATCTCTTTCCACCAACTCGAAGAGAGTCTCAGGGAAAACATTTCATTTGAAACACATCACATTAATTTGAGAGAAAAAAAAAAATCAGCATTGAGTCAAACTGTCCATTCCATGGACATCTAGTGGTGAGTTAAGTCTTCCTGCTCGGACTATTTAATTGGAGTCTCAGACTGCCATTATAAACAAAGGGGTTCTGCTCTCAGTGGGCATTCAGAACCTATGGGACTATTCTGAAGGGCATCAGAGCTCTTCCTGGTGTCCTGGCCAATATATTTATAACTGAAATCAACAATCACAGAAATACAGTATCTGGTCGTCACCACATTATCGACTTTAGGACACTGCAAATAAACTGTTGCACTTCCTACATCACCGCTGTGACTATGAAGGATTTTGAGATGGCCCGAGGTCTTGAAAGGCACTAAATAAATCAAAGTTATTTTTGTCTTACTTACTCATACCTGAAAGAAAAAGAAGCTGTTGTGACACATTGAGTTCGTCCAGTGAGCAACTGTGACATTCAGACAGAGGTACAAGAATTGGTTTATACAGAGTTAGCTTCAATGACACAACAAATTGTTCTGTGACCAAAGTTAAGGAAGTTATAGCAGCCAGCAAAGGTGTATGCTCCTAAACAATATTTAATCCTTTCCACATAATATAACATGCAATTTAGTTTTGATACTGTATAAACCATGCTTACACACCTATCTCATCTACAGGTTGCTTGACTCCAATTTCATTGTTCACAGTCATTATTGACACCAAACTAGTATCTGGTCGAATTGCCTCTTCGAGTTCCTGGTTAAGAAAAATCCCACAGTTAGAACATGAAAAAGCTATTTTACTTCCCTCCAAAGTTACCCTCTAACAAACTGCAGTGGTGATCTAATTAGCTTTACAGTCTATCCTTCAGCTGATGAAGATACTGAAGAGTTGAATTTTTAATCCAGCACAATGTGAGATGACAGCAACTGAAAGATTTTCATAGGTACAACTCTTGCCATTAGCCAGAAGGTTGTAAGATCAAGTCACACTGCAGATTCATATAACCCAGGCTTTAGTAAAATATTCAGAGAATCTGGGTGTCACTGGCTAGTCAGTATTTACTTCCCATCCCTAATTGTCCAGACAGCAGTTAAGAGTCATATGGTCTGGAGTCACATGTAGGCCAGGCTGGGAAAAAAATTGGCAATTTTCTTTCCTTAAAAAAAGGACATTAGTGAACCAGGAGGAGTTTTCTGACGACTGACAATAGTCAGACTCAATTCCAGATTTTTATTGAATTCAGCTTCCACCATCTGCCGTGGCAGGATTCAAATCGAGGTCCCTGGAACACTAATCTGGGTTCTGGATTAATAGTCTAGCAATAATACCACTTGGCTGCTTTTTCACAGATTGTCCACTCTGCAAGCAATGAGGTGCTGTCAGGAGTCTATAACCTATATTGACTCAAATGTCAATTCTTTCAGAAAATATCTGCTGGAAAATACTGTCACAATTACAACCTGCCTTTAAATCTACAAGTCCATTGGTCTTCACTGGCAAATACGTCACTTCAAAACCCTCAGTCTCAAGCATGCGGCATGAATCCAATACACACTTATGTTCTGTCTGGCTTGTGATAACGTGCTTCTTCTTGGCTTTATAAAACCTTGCAACACCCTGGTAATAACAAAAGAAAGAAATAAATCTCAACTTCTGTAAGTTGCAGAAATATTACTTGATCAAAATGGATCACCAGTTAAAGAGCTACACAAAATATAGTAATACTTCAAATATTAAAGTGTCTTGGAGATCACAGCAGGTCAGGCAGCATGCATGGAGACAGACAGCAAGTCTAGCTGACAGACTTGAAACGTTAGCTTACTTTCTCTCCAATGGATGCTGCTTGACCTGCTGTGATTGCCAGGATTTGTTGTTTTCAGTTCAGATTTCAACATCTGCAGTAATTTGCTCTTAAACAGTACCTTGCTTTTCTTTTTAGACAGCGAGTAATAAAGGCTTAAATTAGGAGGTCAGTCTTTATTTCTTCGAGTATAGATTAAGGGTTGATCCGACTGAGATGGCTAACATAGTAATTACTCTATTTACTCTTATTGGGGAATCCAGGCCATTAGGTCATTACCTTTCAATGAGAGCTAGGCTGTTTTGAGTCATGTTAGGAAGCACTTCATGAAAAATACAGGGTTCTCGCGACAAAAACTTTGAGGCTGGGGTCAATTAAAAAAATTCATAATGGAGACTGACCAATTTAATTAGCTAAGAACTATGAAACCAATGGAATTCAGGTACACAGCAGCCATAATCAAGCAATCTTGCCAACTCTATTTTATTTAAATACCATGGCCCAGCTTGGCAAAACAGGACAAGATCTAGCCCAAACATTTTAATATGACAATGCATCAGAATTCCTACCACTTGCTGCGTAAACCCAAAGTAGAGTATGATGTTAAACATGTAACAAGATGTCAGAGAGATTAATTATTTCATCCTTGAAGATGAAGATCAAAAGGCCTTCCTCATCTGCTGTGCTGCTTGGATTTCTCTGCATGATAAGCAAACCCAATGCCAACATTTACCAATAACACAAGCTGTTTCACAAAACATTTAGCATACTTTCAGATTTCCTGAGATGCTATATAAAGGCATAACCTCTTTCTGCCTCTCAAATTCAATAATTCAGGTCAGTCTTCACCGAATTGTAAATTAATTAATTATCAGCACAAGTCATCTTTTGGTCCAAAACACAGATGCAACACATGAGGCATAAAAATGTGACATTAAGAAAAAAAATTCAGAATCTCTGAAAAAAAAACATACAAAACAAGTCTACACCTTCCATATTTCTAGAAATGGTGAATTGAAGAGTCAGGAAAGTCATTTCATAAAGCAGTTGACTGATTAATGAAATGCTGCTAATGCTTAAAATAAAAAGGTGTAATCACATATTTACTCTCAGCTTTGCACAAATCAATCCTATTACTTCACATTTGACCACAATCAAATGCTGCATATTTGACCTCGCTGAAGTAAGATAGAATCTATTGAATCTGAATGTCAGTTAAATTCTTCTCAAAACCAAAGAAGTCAGTACAGAAATCCTAGTAATGATAAAACAATGATTCAGGTTAATACGTTAACTATTGCATTTCACAAAGCTCACATCCTGTCAACAGGCAGATTGACCATCAAGGGAGATCAGATTTTCAGCATTCCAAAGCAAGGATAGACATAAATTTGCATGACACCAATCAGAAAAACTTACCTTGATGGCAATGTTGTTTGACTCTGTAGCACCACTGGTGAAGATGACTTCTCTGGGATCTGCGCCTATCAGGTTAGCTGTTTGCTGCAATGATTGATTTGGTCAAAAATAAGACTACAAACTAAATTAACAACTTAATTTATATCCAATTAGCTCACAAAAAAGAACATCCTTAAAAAGGTGCCTTAAAATATGCATTTCAGACAGCTCAGACTAAAAGGAACACATTTAGTCTCATAACTTGATCAAGCAAATTACACGAGTATTTCACAGGTCAGTTAACAGCAAAAGAAGCATTTCAACTTTGAACACAGCATGGAGGCCATTCTCCTGAAATCACATACTTTGATCCTTAACCAGAATTTACTGACCGCTGTTCAAGTACTTGTCCAACGTAATTTTAAAATTATTGATGGGATCAGCTTTTCAAGTAGACCACTCCAGATCCTGACAAACCTAGTGGAAAAATCTCATCATTCCTCTCGATCTTTTGCCAATGACTTTAAAATATGACCGCTGGTTGTTTACCTGATATTCTGAAGAACCTTCTCTCCCGCAATTGGAAGTGGAGAAATTAAGAACAGAATTAAAACTCTTCAGGAAAAATAATTGTATGTCAGTGGCTGAAATAAGCTAGGAGAGAAAACAACGAATTGTTTAGAAACTTGCCTCAAAGCTTTGATCGCAACTGCCAAGGGCAAGAAAAGCGATTACTTGGCCTCAGTTAATGCATGTAAAATGAGACTTAGAAAGGAGAAAAAAGAAAAAGGAGCTACAGAATCAGTTTTTCCTGTCTACAACCTCCCATGGCACCTCAAATATCAACCAAACATAAGAATATAAGACAGGAGAAACAGTAAGCCATGCTGCCTATTGAGCCTGCATTCACATTAAATAAGATCATGCTGGTCTCCTTCAATTCCACTTTGCCACCATTTCCACACCGCTGGATTTCTTCAGTTCAAAAATCTATCCGTATCAAATCTAGAATAGGTAATCACTTTGATTCAATGGGCTCTGGGGTGGCTGATGAGTCCAATGTATAATCTGCAGACTGCCATGTGTGGCAGATGGTACTCGAAGGGTCAGGCAGATGAGTTGGTTGGAGATTTGCTCTCTCCAACACTTCAATTTCATAACTGCATGCTCCCAAAGTCTCTCAATGTATTCAGCATCTTCCCAAATAAACCTTATTCTTTTCAGCCAATGTCTCCCAAGAGTTCGTGGGATGTTTGATCTCCTCAGGAATGTTGAGGAGATCTCTTATTCTCCTGGGAGCCTGGTGTCATGCATATGAATGCCATATCTCACCTTGCAGTTGGTTTTGAATGACTAATGCCTCATGCCTCAATAGTGGGCAAGACAGCTTCAGAGGTCTCTACTGTTGGGTTGCCTTTCTGGTCATTGGATTTGGAAGATTCTCTAGAGGCACCAGGGATGATACTTCTGGCCTTCAGATAGTCTTTTGCTCAATTGGTTGAAGTCTGAGCTGGTAAATTGGAAGAGATGATGAAGTTTTCTTCTACATGCATTATCTGAGACCAAGTAATCTCTTTCCTGGCCCTTGGCAATTGTGATCCAAATTTGGGACAAGTTTCTAAAACAATTCATTTTTTTTCCTTCTGGCTTACTTCAGCCATCAACATACAATTTTTTTTCCCTAAAGAGTTTAGTTTTGTTCTTATTTTCTCCACTTCTAATTGACAGAATGCTCCTAAAGTTACAGAGGATATACTCTGAAGGAATCTCAACTAAGATCCCATCTTCAACTTGAAAGCCTTCAACTCAATTCCTCATCCCCCATTTCTACCCCAATCCTGACCCAAAGTGAAAAAGCCACTAATCAGATGAAAAACAACAAGGACTCTGGAGGTGAAATAATCATAGGAACATACGTTCAGGAATAGGCAATTCAGTCCATGGCTGCTCCACCATTTTATATGATCACAACTGGTTGAAAACTTCAATGCCTCTCTTCCCTTCCCACCCCAATAACTTTCATCATCATTATTAAAAAAAAAAAATGCCAACATCCTCTTTAAATACTTAAGGAAGGAAATCAACCATTGTTATTTTGTCTAGCCTACATGTGACTCCAGATCCACAGTATTACGGATGACACTTTAGTGTCGTCTGGAAGATTAGGGATGGACAATAAGTGCTGGTCAAGCCATCCATGAACGAATAATTAACAAATAAAACTTGCATATTAGACTCCAGTGACTTATTGAAAATGACTGCTAAGTCTCTTTGCACATTACACTTCCCAACCACTGACAAGAAATTTTCTGTACATCTGTTTCACCTACCAAAGTGAACAGCCTCATTTTATTCCATAAGCCATATTCTCCCCCATTCAGACTGTCCAAATCCTCTTGAAAAAAATCTTACATTCCTCCACCATCCCCCTACACTGATCATTGTAGTACCCACCTAGCCACAGTCTGCTGATTCAAGATTGAGCCATTTGTTCCTGTGCTGTTTTCTGTCCATTAGCTAATCCTTAATCCAGGCCAGTACATTACCTCCTATCCCATGTGCTTTAATCTTTCTACCCAGCCTCCTGTGGGGGACATTAAAAGCCTTATGAAAATCAAAACATACATTGTCCATCTACTCCTCTTCATCAATTTTGTTAGTAACATTATTAAAATCCCTGTCAGAAGTCCGGGAATGGGAGTAAATGCCGAGAGATTTCAGGGATGCTGTGATTGTGACTCTCTTCAAGAAAGACAATTCCAATTGCAGCAACTACAAAGGTCATTTCCCTGCTGTCTGCCCAGAGAAGATCATTCCCTAATATCAGTGTAGTTTTCACCCATCTACGGGTATCACAGATATGATCTTCACCACACAGCAAATGCTATAGAAAAGCATGGAACAGCACCAACCACTCTACACGGCCTTTTCTTGAAAAGCCTTTCACTCTAACCACAAAAGCTTATGGAGCATCCTGCTCAAATTTGGCTGTCTTCGTAAATTTTATTCTCCACCATAATGAAATGCGAGCTGTGATCATTACCAACAGAAGGACCATAATCTCAGAAGAATGGGTCAAACATTGTTGTGCCTTTGCAGACATCTTCATTTTCTTCAATGCAACATTGCAACTCATGTCCAGAAAATTATCCAGAAGCATGGAGAACACACAGGAAACTCTGACCTACATTACCTTCAACCCAATACCAGAACTACTCCAAATTCAGTCAGAGCCTCAGAATTCAGATGACCCTGTGTGTTCACTCACAAACTCCCTCCAATTCATTTTGAAACCCTTCTCCAAGGCTATGAGAAAGTGAGTCTTTCACTAAACATAGTCTTCCAACCAGCTCTTAAAACATGAAATTTCACTCTTAATTAAGATCAATAGCAAGATGATAGAGAATCTAGACCATTTTCCATTTGTTTGGAGCCTTCACTTGATGAAGGCAATGATGGAAAGTCCACGTTGAATATGCTTCACAACTGAGCATTCAGAGTCCTCTGGGTAAACAATTTCAAACATTCACAGCCCTCTGACTAAAGACGTTCCTCCAAATCACACTTGGAAATGGCCAATCTCTTAACCAGAGATTTTGACCCCTTGTTTAAGTTAGGTGAGGCAGCTTCTCAATATCCATTATTTCAAGACGTCTAGGTTTTTGTTTTAATGTTTTATTGAAGCCGCCTCTCAGTCTTCTGAACACCAGGGAATTAGGTCTATTGTTCTCAATCTCTCGTGCTTGCTATAGCACCCAAATAAAAAGAATCCACTAGAAATTAAACAGCAGATACATCAGTTTCTAGGCAAAACATTGGCTTATTCACATGCACTGGGGCATTTTAAAGTTTCTAATTAGGAAAATCAAAGGAGAACAGAAAACTAACAATGTCTATGATGAGGGCGATAAGTAAATATGAGGCAATGGCTGCCAGCAGCACTCAATCATGAAGAGACTACCTTCAAAAAACCAAAAATCTTTCCTTGCCCCAGAAAGGAAGGAGAGAAGCCTTACAGGTCTCTGCTAAAGTCAAGACCTGAATGCTGATTGTACTTTAACTTTTTTGGACAAATATTTAAGATTGCAACACTACTACAGCAGTTAGGGCCAGCCAATTGTTTAAATAGAATGTTTTCACAGCTTCAGCACAAAAATCTACCTTTCTGGCTTTCTCCACTGCGGCTTCACTCTCCCAGCCATAAGCATGCGTTCTTGAATGAGGATTGCCGTAAGCGTTGACAAGGTAGGGAAGCATCGCGTCCAACACTCTAGGATCCTAAGAATTAATTCAGTCACTTAAACAAGGTGGAAACGTACCACGAGTTACATCAGGAGGCTTCGAAGAGTTACATGAGTATGCACCGCACTTCACTGGTTTGGCGACAAGACTCTCAACAGCTGTATCTAATTTACTGTTTTAGAAGTTTACTGTGCACAGATCAGTTGCTGCATTTTCCCACAGAAGAAGCAACAGGACTGTCATGTGTGAAGGCTTTTGGGTATGTTCAAAGGATATATTTTAAGAATAAAGGAGGATGGTAGACAAAGGCAGTGACCACATGGGAAGTGATTCAAACAAGGGAAGATTACTGTCTGACCCAGCAGAGACTCTGCACAGCTACTGCTACTGCTACTGTTGTTTGATTTAAGTATCTCTGGACATCAGAGTTCATCTAAGAAAAAGTAACAAACAGCAAAATTCACAGCTTGGAGAAACCTGTTGGGACAGCTCACAGCAGGGAGCAGCTAAATAGCCTTTTAAAAAGTGTAACCTTACTGTTTATTTTGTAACGCTACAATACTGAGTAGAGTAGAGTAGGTTCTTTTTTGATTATAATGTTTTATTGAGATCTGTCCCTCGATTAAACTTTAAAAATATAAAAACTTAGGTAATGAGTTAGCCTGGAGCAATGTTTTTTTGAGCAGTAAGACTGTGCTATTTTCTAGGTATGTAGATTGTTAACGTGCAAAGATGGCCTTTAGCAGAGTGACGTGCCTTCCTGTCAGATGTGGGAGATTAGGGAGAGTTTCCATGTTACTGATGATTATGTCTGCAGGAAATGTATTTGGTTGCAAATCCAATCAGATCATACAGATCTGTTGGACCGGCAGTTAGAGGCAATGAGGAATTGTACAGGAGCTAGGGCGTGTGATGGATGGCAGTTGTACGAAGGGTGAAAAACCACAGAAAGTCAGGTGGATAGGTTACCTCCAGGCAAGGTAGGACAGGGAGGCAGGTAGTGCAGGAGTCTCCTGTGGCTATCCCCATGTCAAACAAGTATGCTGTTTTGGAAAATGGAGGGAATGATGGACACTCAGGGGAACGTAGCACGGACAGCCAGGTTTCTGCTACCAAGACTGGTTCTAATGTAATGAGGGATACATCAGGTTCCAAGCGGTCGATTATGATAGGGGACACTCTAGTCAGAGGCACAGACAGACAATTCTGCGGCTGTCAGCAAGACATCAGAATGGTGTGTTGCCTCATGGTACCAGAATCAAGGATCTCTCAGAGAGGGTGAAGAATATTCTCAAAGGGGAAGAGAGACCAGCAGGCGGTTGTTGTACATGTTGGAATTAACAAATATAGGAAGAGAAAAGGATTAGATTCTGAGGACAGAATATAGGAGGTCAGGCAGGAATTTAAAAACGAGGTCCTCGAGGGTATATCTGGATTACTCCTGGTGCTATGAGCTAGTGAGGGTAAGAATAGAAT
>NC_063350.1:7738276-7763276 GCF_021869965.1 Rhincodon typus
GTGCAAGCTTATTGTGTTGACTCTTAGTCAACAGGTATACCTAAAGTAACGTTTCAATTTTGGTTAGTTTGTGTATCTATTATCTTTAACATTAAAATTAGTTTTCTGGATTAAATATGTTTAATGCATGAGACAACTGGTGAACGATCTGTGATTAGTGCAGTGTTGTGCCATTCCAATCGTGACTCTGTCAACCTACTTTTTGAAACAGTTTTGTCAAACCCAGTAATTGATGTGGGAGAATTGACAGCTGTAGCCTGTAGGATAGGGAGCAACACAGGAAAAGAGTAGGCCGTTCAAATTGAAACTTGGGTTGCTTTTAAGTTACGTAATAGATGGTCTGTATTTCAACGCCGTTTTTTTTGTGGTCCCCTATCCTGTAATACTCTAGGTCTATGTCATTAATCTAAATTAAGGAAAGCCATTGATCCTAATACCATTCCCTGAAACCTCACTGTATACCTTCCTCCAGACCCCAGTTAAGCTGTTCAACACTTATCCGTTTCTTTTGACTCAGCCAATTTCATAACCAGGCTGCCACTATCCATTTTATTCAGTTGTCTTTAACTTTGCTAACAAGCCTGAGGCACTTTAATTAAATACATTTTTGAGTGTCTGTGTACATCCCATCAACTGCATTACTCTTGTCAACTCTGTTACCCTATCAAAAAATCTTCAACCAAATTAAATAAATAGAACTTGTCTTTAACATGCTCATGCTGACATTTCTTAATTCACATTTATTGAAGTGATTATGCTGATTCATCTGTTATGAGAATTTACCCAATGTTATGATAACTCGACTGTAAATGCTGAGTTTATACTTAAAGCCCCTTTAACCAGGACCTAAACAGCCCTTTTAACCAGTCCTCTGGCACACCTCTATCAAAGCAGGGTTGGAAGATTTTGGACAGTGCCTCCAATTTTCATGCTTTCTTCCTCCTTATCCTCTGATCCAAGTGACAGTCCTCATGACTGTATCAACTTTAATTACAGCCAGCCTCTATAGCTCTTCATTAATTTTTAGCCTACCTGGTGTTGCAGTTACCTCTTCTTTGACTTTGGCCACATCTCCTGTGTGTAAATGTACTCGTTTAGTACCTCGGGCATATTGCCTACCTCCAAATTTTCTTACATGCCGCAGACTGTCCTGACTTGGAAATGTTTGTTATTAATTTGTCACAGAGTTGAAATCTCCTCCTCAGCAGCTATGTGTCTGTAGGTGCTGCACGTTGACTGCAGGGGTTCAAAAAATGGCAGTCACCTTCTCATAATCAATCAGTATTAGTTAATAAATGCTTACCTTGCCAGTGATATCGGTAGTTAATGAGCAAATAAGGGAAAATGTATTAAAGTCAACAATTAACTTTTTAAAATACTCGATAAAGAGACAGTCACTTTCTCTTAACAGCTGATGAGCAGCTTTTTCATCTCAGAGGTTTAGTTACCTTTCAGTTTTCATTTGGTGAAACAAGATTTGACATCTTCATGATGGGAACCTGGGATTTTTTCAAATTTAGTACACAGTTATTTGTAAAATCACAGAATAACTTGAATAAAAGAACCATCATGAGCCCTTATTTAGAATGAAATTCTTTCAGTGCTTTATCATTCAGCAAGTATTTTTTGTTTTGTTAATATTTCTACAACTTGTCAATTTCAGCTTACCTTGGCTGCAATCTTAGAATTCTACGACTTTTAACTTGGATGATTCCATGTATGGCTTCAAAGAGAAGGTTAACTTATGTCATTTGTGTGAAACAGGCTGAGAAGAACCGAGCAGCAGCTCTTGCTAACAACCTACAGAAAGGCACTGCAGGACCAATGAGGCTATATGTAGGATCGTTGCACTTCAATATTACTGAAGAAATGTTGAGAGGAATTTTTGAGCCCTTTGGGAGAGTAAGTATAATTTTAGACTTATAGGGTCCTTGTTCTGAAGATTTCATTAAATCAAATTGTATTCCCTATTTCATAAAATATTAGTTCTGTTAGACTGCTGTATTTTGATCTGTGTTTATATACCCCTGTAATATTTATGATTAGACATGGATTCTCTTTAGATGGATATAATCAAACTATCATCTCAATATTTAGTGGCATTATCTTTGCTGAATCCCTGATAATCAATGTCCTGGTGTACTGCTGACCAGAAACTGAACTCGAATAAGTACTGTAGTTGCAAGAACAGTTCAAGAGCTAGGAATCCTGCCACAAGTAACTCACCACCTATCGCTCCAAAGTGTGTGTGCCATAGCATAAGCCAGGAGTGTAATGGAGCACTGTCCACATGGATGAGTGCAGCTTCAACAAGGAGTTTTCCACAGTACAGAACAATGCAACTGGTTTGGTTGGTATTGCATCCACAAGCATTCACCCCTTCCACCAATGATGCTCAATGGCAAAAGTCTGCACCGTCTCCAGAATATCCTGCAGAAAATCACAAAGGCAGCACCTTCCAAACTAGCAATCACTACCATCAAAATAGTCAAGGGCAGCAGAAAAATGACAATGCCACCGCCTAAAAACTCTGCTCCTAACTTGGAAATGTATTGCCATTCCTTCGGTGCTACTGGGTCAAAACTCTGGAACTCCCTCCCTATCAGCAATTGGTTTACGTGTACCAAATGGACTTGAAGGATTCAAGAAGGCAGGTCAACACACCTTCTCCAGGGCAACTAAGAATGGGCAGGGCTCAACCAGTGACATGCATGTGCTGTGAATCGTCTTTCCTTAAAATGGTAATGTCACTGGCCCAATAATCCGGAACTGTAATGTCCGAGGATCCACTGCAGCAGCTGGTGAAATATGAATAGTCTGGAATGAGAAAGCCAGCCAAATGGCAACCCACATACCTGCTTTCAGTTGTTTGAAAGAACCTGTCAGGGTCATGAATGTCCTTTAGGGAAGGAAATCTGCCCCCTTAACTGAGCATTGGGTAATGCATAATGGCCTAGTCAGCAATACCTGTGTCCCTTGTACAACTTTTTTTTAAATGCCGCCTCAGCAGGGTAGTAAAGTACATTGTACTATAAGGCCATCTGCTTGTTAAAACACAGCCATTAACCAGCACATCCTCTGATTTACCAATAGCTGTCTTAAGAGTTCTTTTAAATCCTTTACAAATCTTGTGCCTGATATTCATCTGCCACTTATGCTTTTGTTGAAATTTTTAAGGCAAGCATTGATGTGGAATATAATTTCTTAAATTGTTAGCAATTACTGTCTTAATCTTGGCAATTTGCAGTCAACTACAGTCATCTGAAATTCAGATCAATTCTGCACAGGGAGCCTTTCCTTATTGATGTTAGGTTTGTACTTGTTGAACATTGGAACTGTTTGAATGATTATCTCAATTTAATTTGATAGGTAGAATGTCTACAAATAAGGTTTGACCTTCATGGGTTAAGAATAGAGTTTGTACATTTTCATGTGCATATTTAAAGTACTTAAAATTGTGATTTTCTACTTATTGTTTGGTTTCTTAGATTGAAAACATTCAACTGATGATGGATAGTGAAACAGGGCGGTCAAAAGGCTATGGATTCATAACAGTAAGTCCGAGATTATTGTTCCCCTTTTTGGAAATAAGTTTTTCCAACTTCTATTTTGAACATATTCTCTTAAAAACAACAACTTTGAATTTCATTGCCTAAATTAATTTATAAAACTAATTGGTGACTTCATACTTTCTATTCAGTTTTCTGATGCTGAGTGTGCAAAGAAGGCTCTGGAACAGCTAAATGGCTTTGAGCTTGCTGGTAGACCAATGAAGGTTGGTCATGTTACAGAGCGATCGGATTCATCCAATGCAAGCTCGTTCCTGGACAGCGATGAACTGGAGAGGACCGGCATTGACCTTGGAACAACAGGGCGCCTGCAGTTGATGGCTAGGCTTGCAGAAGGTATTTTAATAGGAGTGGGTAGAAGGACTTGAAATTGGTGTGAAATATATCCTGTAGATTCTTTCTCTGTACTTATTGAATAGAGTTACAACAGCACTTTGAATTCAATTGCATCTGCACTCCTTCGGCTACCTTGAAATCTTATTTCTTCAGTTTCATTGCATAGGCTTTGTTCTTTGTGATTTTCATCATAATAGGATTCCTCAGTCCAGTCTGTCCTGTCTTCTGGTTAAAACATTAATAAAAGTATTCTATCTTGTAACCATCCTGCAGCAGTTGGAGCAGCACTGTTGAAATGCAATTATAATGTGATATTCTTTCCTGCCAATGCTGACTTGAATTTGAATAGCATGCAGTATTTGATCCATTTTTGACTGAATGGAGAATTTGTTCAAGCTACTAGTTGACTTCCAAAATCAACAGTGCTATTGGTCCTTTGGACCCACACTGTAGAGTAAGCCAAGAATCTGTGTTTGAGGCCCATGTGAAAGCTCAAGCCTGTACCCTTAAAAATCTGAAAATTGTTTACAGTTATATTCAGTCATTTTTACAGTAGCGATACTTTTAATAGGGCTGGATTTCTTTACTTATCACCCATATTCTCTCTTAACCAGATTCAAAGTTGTGAAGAAGTTAATTTTAGCAATTCTTAAATCGTACATCATGAATTTTACATAGAATTTACCATGTAGAAGGAGATCCATTCAGTTCCACACATCTAACCATGTTAGCTCCATACAAACCACCACCCTCCTTAGTCATCTTTTCCAAAGAGTGTGTTGAATCTTTCTGATTCCTATCTCTATCATCTATTATCTAGCTGCTGTTTAAATGTATCTTTGTTATTTGCCTCAGTAACTTCACATGGTAACTAGTTTCGTATTCTCACCACCCCCTGGATGAAGGTGTTTATCCTGAACTATCTCTTGGATTTAATAGTGACTGTTAGATTAAAATCCAATAATTGTAGAATTCCCCACAAATTAAAGCATCCTCCTGTGTTGTCATACCCTTCATAGTTTCAAATACCTCCATTATGTCACCTGCAGCTTTCTGTTGAACATACAGCCCAAGTCAGTTAGTCTTTGCTGGTGGGTTGCAACCTGTTTAATTTGCTGTCATCATTACATATATTTTATCTCATCTCATTGTTTCAGTCTCCTTTTTGTTGTAATATTGTGACCAGAGCTTTGTCTCATACTGAAATCTAAAGTACTCTATGATATGTAATTTCAATATTTGCAGAGAGGGCTGGTCTTCCATGACCTTAACCTGCCATTGCAACTTCAAATTCAGTGAATGTACACCCCTATATTTGTTTACTTCTCTTCCGCATTAAGACTTTTGCTCTCCAAGGAGAATGTAGCCTCCTTCTACCTACTTCCTACTTCCAACGTGCGTCATCTTTCATTTATCCACATTAATATTAATTTCCATGTCCATTCTTCAGGCTTATTCTAATGGTGTTGTATTTTGTGGCTGTCTTCCTCAACTGTTTCAACTGTATCCTTTTAACTTTGTATTGCCTCAGATGATTGCACTCCTATTTTGAGTCCCAATTGTTTATACAAAGAACAACAGCAGCCCGAGCACCTATCCTTTTGTTTGCCACTTGCCTCAACTCCACCAATTAGACTAATTCTCTTTTTAAACCTACTGAATTTTCTCATTTGTAGTGAGTTTCTATCTATTCTGTCATCTGGTTCCTAAAGATTTGTGTATTGAAGTGTTAATTAATATCATAAATATTCTTGTTTACAATGTTTGTTATTCTTATCTGTATATTTTATTTGGTTCAGGAACAGGGTTACAAATTCCCCCAGCAGCACAGCAAGCATTGCAGATGAGTGGCAATATTTCATTAGGTGCCATGGCAGCAGTAACGGGTATGATTGGATTTTTCAATATTTTTGTAATGAACAGGATTGGTGTTTGTGCAAGTCCTGTTTCTGTAGCACTGATTTTAGTAATTTATATTGTCTTCAGAGACAGTTTGCACCTTTGACATAATCATGAAATGTGATTTTTCGTGATAAAATGTTATGGAAATTTCTGTTTTCATTTAGCTGCAGGGGTGCTGAAGTTTTATTTATCTTTAAGGCAGAGGCGAATAAATTCTTGATAAGGGGATAAAATTTTATTGGGGCAGGTGGGAATGGCCATGATTTTATTGAATGGCTTAAGCAGTCATTGAGTTATACAAGTGCTGAAACAGGCTCTTCAGTCCAACCAGTCCATTCAAGTAGCTTTCTCCCATCCCCAGCTTCAAATCTTCATATTTCGCAAATCAAGTTCTAGCAGCAGTTAAAATGTCAGTGTCTGATCAAAAATATATTACTTGCCAGAACAGGACCCTAATTAGAAGCTTGATTTGTAAGCATCATGGTGCAGTACTTTACTGTTTTGATTTTCTTCAATTACATCATGACTTACACAATGCGCAGTTTTGATCAACCAGGCTTGTTGAGCAAAGATTTGTATGTTAATTAGCATTGTCTTAAATATAACTCTTTAATATTTTCCTCTTTTTGCTTTGTCCTTAGACTTGCAAGCAAGAATTATCCAACAGACTGAAGGTAAGAATTTGCAGGAGTTTCTTTTCCTAAATTTGTTAAGCTACAAAATTAATCACTTTCACAAATGAAAGTTAGAATTTAAATTTATAAAGCTGCATTTGGTTCCTGTGTGCGCTTCACAGCGCAGACATAGCGAATAAGTCACATTCCTTAAGTTTACCTGTTGTTCAGTAATGAAGCAAGGGACACCTGGAAAAAGTTTCAGGAGTCTTTTATGTTCAGCATCTTTCTTGAAAGTAAGCAGAATTGTTGATGCTTATTCCAGAATTTGTATTGTGTAGTGAATAATCTGGGTCTTGTGTTCAAGACTACATCTAAACTGCTGCCAGCATTCTACCTTATGATTATAAGGTTTTTGGAAACTAATGTGTTTCATCATTGTGACCAAGACAGCACTGCAGTACACAACCATATCATTTTTCTCATTCTCAATCTGTTATATACTTCGAATGTACTTAATTGGATGTAATGCCGTTTGGGACATTGAGATTGTGAATAGCACTATTTAAATAAGAGTTTATTTTTAGTTTGTTTTGAAAATATCTGGTAGTTCTGGAATTTCAAAACTGAACTGGCATTTGACTAAAATTCTACAGTGTACTAAAGAACAATGTATCGTTAGGTTGTGAGCAACTGCTGTGTGGCAACAGCTTGTGTTTAGACAACACTTTTATAGACATGGGCACTTCGTTAGCAAGATCTGACAAAATGTCATAAGCACTGTAGTTGTTTAACTGAAAATGTTAACTTCAGGATCAATATGAACTCAAACTAACGGCTTTTTGAAGAGATTAAGGGCAATTATTAAGTTAGCGAGAGTACATAAACTGAAAATATTTCCATTTGTTATATAGATATGTATCTGCTTGAATACATAATTAGTCTTTTGAGCAGTATTTTAAGTAGTATTGTCATTTCAGCACTGAATCCCCCTGCGACTGTAAATACTCCACCAATAGCGACGCAGTGTTTTCAGCTCTCCAACATGTTTAACCCACAGTCGTAAGTATTTTCAAATTCTTTTCTGTTTGTTTTCCTGAATTATATTCTAAAATATAACACCAAAATAAAATAACTTGTTTCACTAGCAGCCTATATATATATTTTCCATCTATAATCTGATAATTCAGTAGCCTTTTGAGATAAATAATTTGAATGATTTCTTGTAATGAATACAAGAACATGGGAATTTACTGCTACAGAAATTTGAATTATCAGACTATATAAATTGAGTGATGTTAAACTCAAAAGTAGGCTGTTGGTTAAATCCACCTGATAATTAATATGGGAATGAAATAACAAGGTTTTATTCAAAGAAATGAGCAAGTTCTTAAAAGTACTTCACATTGGTTTTCTATAGGTATGCATCTTTTTCAACCTGTTAGGCATCAAAATTTTTAATGGATGGCGCATGTGGCTGATAAACAGCATTGACATAGTCTTTTTATTAATATTCCTAAATTGTGTGTACAGAAATCTGATGATAACTATCCACTTGCTATCCAAGGTAAACTGATGTTGTCTCATGTTGACCGTTTGAAAACAGTTGCAAATTCGCAGAAGTCTTGCGTGCATTTGTGGGCGCCTACTGAGATTCTGCAGTCGTGCTGCAATTGATTTCTACCGAAAATGATTAACGTGCTTTTATGTTGTTCTCAAATGTTAGAGTGCACTGAAAATGGCCAATGATGTCCAATGCAGAACCAAGATCTGAATTAGTGGGGAAATTCTGAACATGTGCATGTCACTGGATTCTAGTTTCAGTTGTTTTAACTCTTTTGTTAGTTGCCTGTAAAGTCTTCACTGTTTCTAGTTAAACTGGTTATCTCTACATCGCATTCTCATAATTCATGCTTTAATTTGAGTCACTAAAATTATATTGGGGGTGTATTAATGACAGCAACCTTTCCCAAAGGTTGTGAGTCTAGCTGATAAATGGAATTTCAGTTTGATCATGGATGCGATCACAATTTATCCTATTCTTATGTTTACCTGATACTAGAATGAAGATTACCAGCTTGCTTACTAGAGGATCCTCCCCTGTTTTTCAGAATGGAGATAATTAAGGACATTCAAATTCTCTTTCCCTACCTAACCTGGGTGGTGAGCTTGGTTTTGTTGTCCACTGTTGCCTAGCTAACAATATGGGTTAAATTTAGGTTCCTCTATCTTTATGCATCTGATCAGTCATTAAACAAACCCATCTGGGCAATCAGGTCTGATTTCCAAGTTTAATGTACCAATTCTTTGAAATAATAAACTGAGTTTACTTGGGACACATTAATTACTTGCTACTCAGTAAGTTTTGTATAGTCAATGAGTGGTTGAGTTCCTAATGCTTCAATTTCCTGATAATGTTTTCAATTATTTTTACATTTAATGTATGCTGAGATTCTGGATTAGGAAAATTGCAGGCACTTTACTATGTGATGGTAATTATTGCACAACTTCCTTCTGAAGGGAAGATGATCCAGCCTGGGACCAAGAAATTCGCGATGATGTGATTGAAGAATGTAACAAACATGGAGGAGTCATTCATATATTTGTGGACAAAAATTCACCCCAGGTGAGAAATTTGTCCAAATGAAGTTTTGTGTTTGTGACGAGCATTTTCAGACATTTGTTACAGATGCTCGCCACTTGAATCAATGGCACAGCAAAAGTTAGAAAGCATAAAACAAGCATTCTATCAGAAAACAGCTGATCTAGCAACCCATTTCAAGTAAGCACAAGACCGTTGATCATACAGAATCAACTGTTTATAAAGTTTATAATTAGTCCACACAATGCCGCAGGTTCAGGCTCCTTATTCTTGTGCTATCTGACTTGACCTGTAATCATGCCCTCTTACACACTGCAAAATAGTAACACACATTCTTCAAATGTAACAAACTGATTTTTGTAAGGAGTTATCTGAAATACTGCTGGATGCAGATTCACTAGTAACATTTAGTAGAGAATTTGATAAATGCTTGAAAGGGAACCAATGGAGGCAAGTGTGCCTAACTGGGGAATTGCCAGAGGCAAAGTAGGAAAAATGGCCACTATCTCTGCATCTTCTTGTGATTCAGCATTTCGTAGGCAGGCATTTGAACTGCAAAATCCATTATGTTTAGCTGTTTTCAGACATCCTTTATTCTTAAATACTGTCTAGTTGTGCATTAATCGCTTTTGGTCATATTCCACTTCCCTTGTATTTTCAGAAGTCCTACTGCTGTATTGACCAATTATGGTTTCTTTAGTTCACCTTGATTATTAACTCTGAACAATCCCACACAGCAAGGGTCAGGAATGGGTATATAGATGTAATAACTTAATGTGCAAGTATGGTGGTGGGGATTAATAAAAAAAAACTAATGCTGAAACTGAATGGAAACAGAAAATATTGGGTCTGTAACCACATTTGTGAAATGATGGGCTAATGTTGAGTATTGGTGCTTTGTCAAAATTTACTTGTCAAAAATTATAATGAGATATCCATTTCTCTTTTTAGGGAAATGTCTATGTAAAGTGCCCGACCATTGCTGCTGCAGCTGCTGCTGTTGGTGCCTTGCATGGAAGGTGGTTTGCTGGTGGGTTACAATTGAAATTATGCTAAAAGTCTTTTCACATGTTTGTGCGTGTTGTTTAAGCTTGCAACTTATAAAATTTGTAAAGAGTAGATGCTAAAAGGCTTTTGTTGGGGTCAGAGCTTCTAGAACCAGGAGTTTCGGAATGAAAGGTAACCCAAGTAGAACTGAACGAGGGGGGATTACTTCCATGGGTGAATTACTTCCGTGGGTGAATCTTTGGAATTCTTCATTCTCTGGGTTTACAGAAGCTCAGGCATTAAGTATGTTCAAGGCACTGATCAGTAGCTGATATTGAGGACGAGCCTGTGGTGTTGAGGTAGATGATTAGCCATTATTTAGTGTGGTGGAGCTGGCTAGCAAGTTTGAATAGCCTGCTCTTCCAAGTTACTACATACATGGAAGTTGAATTACATTGGAAAACCATGGAGGGTGTTGTTACTGGGAAGGAAACTTATATGATGTACAGAACAATGTTTGGAGTAGTTTTATTTGGCTGTTCCATTTTAGAGTTTCTTGCCGTCTTCGCACATGAAGATGTTAACACTCAAATGCAAAATACTACAAATGTTGAAATCTGAAACAACTGAAAACATTGGAGGAACTTAGTAGATCGACAGCATCTGTGGAGAAAGAAACAGTTAACGTTTCAAGTCCGATATGACTCTTCAGAGCCCATTGTGTTTCTTTCTCTACAACTGCCGTCTTGCCTACCGAGTTCTTCCAGTATTTTCTGTTTTTGTGAAGACATTGGCATCTTCCTATGATTTTTGACCATGACTACTCTTTGTTTTGACCAAGATGCTTTGACAAATGTCTATTAGCTTTGCATTAATTGGGTTTTAGACCAATATCTGTGAAGAAGTCTGGTTAGATCCGGCCCAGCTTCTTAGCCAAACTGTGTGCAAGCAGAAATGGATGTTGGCCAGGCTGGAGACCCTTGCTGCTCGCATGATTTTATTTTAAGTACACTTAATTATTTTAAATTTGTAAAAGTACATTTTCATGACAACTTAAATAGGTATTATGTAAAGGGCAAGCACACCAGTTTCCTTCAATACAGTACTCTGTGTTTTATTGCACTTAACAGTTGGAGGTTACATTTACAGTGTGAAGTTCGTGTCTAAATGTTGTCTAATGCATACTGCCCAAGAGATTATCCACAGGTTCTGGCTACACAAAGTGTACTATGCTGAGGGGTTAGCCATAGATTAGAGGAAGGTGCTGATGCCTATTGTGTTGCTCCAGTTTTCAGTCTGGCTGTGGGTGGCTAGCTTGTTTGAATCCTGATTTGAATTGGCAATATCTTGTTTCGGCGACTGAGTCTGTCTTCTAAGGATTTGCTTTTGTGCCTAATTCGAAATGGAATTTAACTTATTTTTCTTTCACAGGAAAAATGATCACGGCTGCATATGTGCCACTCCCAACCTACCACAATCTCTTCCCAGATTCATTGACAACTACCCAGCTGCTGACTCCAGCAAGACGATAGGAGCTGCAAGGAAACTGTATTGCTGCACTCACTTCTAATTTGGAGGAATGTGGACAATTACATAGTGGTCACCTGTACAGATGATACAAGTGAAAAGTACTGGGGGAATCTCGCACAGCCCCAAATGAACTTATAATAAATGTTTTTTTTCAATCTTGCCAAGCCCCAATGGAAGGAAATAAAATGGCAGAAGTAGATTTACACAAACACCCTCAGGCTGTTTTATTTTGATTTTTGGTGCAGTATACTATATTTTGATGACACAGTAGCATTGATGATCTGATCAGCAAAAAGCCTGCAAGTATTGGAAAAGTTTTATTTGGGGTTTTGAAGTTATTTTTGTGGTTTCTGAAACAAGACTACTGCAGTCAGCTAGACTCCATAGAAATAGCACTGCACTCATACCCATTTTAAGTTACATGTTTAGTTAATTAATTTTGATGCTCTTCTGATCAAACTTAGCAGATGAGCCTTTTTTAAAAAAAAAATCAGTTTGATAAAAGCCTTGTATGGAAAATACTATTGCATCTAAAGTATTGGAAAAGGTAGCCTAATACATAGATTGCAGCTCTTGTGAATTAAAGATCTCAAAGTTCATTCTGAGCACTGATCATTCACTGCATTTTCTCTGCTAACTGTGTGGAATCCCAGTTCATTTAGTAAGATGAGGGTTAGTGGCCCTGCGGAAATAATCTATGGGGCAAGTTGTAAGGTGTTGAAGTGAGTTTACATACAATTGGAAAAAGAGGGCCAGTTCAGATTCTTTAAACTAACTGGAAAAAGGGCCCTGTCTGTTGCTACAAATTTGTTTTTTTGGTGATTCATATTGCCAACTGTTCTAGGGTGACGTATTGAGAGCCCAGAGTTCAAACGTGAAACAGTTTACACTGATATCCAGAAGTTTGATTAGTACCAGTTGGAAAACACTGGGGATATATGCAGATTTTAATTTGTGCAACAAATACACATGGGAAAATTTCAGCCAGTTTCCATTCCATATTCAGAATTGATAATTGGAGTGGTTTTCTATACCAGAGTCAGCCTCGGTCTGTGTATTATTAGAAACATCACCACACCTAGTTCTAGAAGGTGTTAAAACTAGGTTTGGCTAGCATTCTTATGACCAAAGTTCTGGGTTTTAATTATATAAAAGGTAAATTGTAATGAAACCGCGTTCTAATAGCCTTTGTGTACAGTTGATCTCTAGGCAACAGTTAAAGATTAAAACTATTGTATGTACAGTTTGCCTTATTTGGTCTGTTCTCAGTGGTGACCTTCACACCCCTAATGAGCTTCTTATGTAAATACAGTTCTAAAAGTGATGTGCTATCCTTGTGCTTCCATAGGATCAAGGCCAGACAAACTTAATCTTACCTTAAAATATCATAAATCTTAGGTTGAAGAAGATTGGATGTGGGTGGGCCTATCTGGGGGAGGTGGAGGTGAGAAATAGAAATTCAAGAATACACCTCGGGAAGTAATCCAATACTACAACATTGCTAAAGCATGAAGAAAGTTCCAAAAACAACAAACCTCGTTAGTCAGGCATCGCTGGCAAGAAGTATTACTACCAACATTTTGTAATTAATGAATGAAATCGAGGTTTACAGTTCACAATTAAGTGCATGGGCAAGCTCACGTTGTTGGAACTGTTTTCCCCTCATTGCACATTTGTTTTTTTTCTCACTTGTCAAATAAGATGAGAGCCAAATATAATCACTTTCAGTGTATCTTCTTTGGATACTAATTACAGGTAAGCATGGTCTTTCTGTAATTTAGCTGTGTTTAGAATAAAACTTGAGGCCAGTTAAAGGAAATTGTTTCTCACTGCCTTTATATTTAGAAAGCCTTCAACAGGAAAAACCATTGGAAAAGTTAGTTAATAAAGATTTCCTTGTAAATGCACAATCTTAAGAAATTAAGCTGAAAAGGGTAATAGTAATTTTGTCTGGCCCTTCGTGGTGTCTTTTGCTTTTCTTTTAAGCTCTATGAGCTCTGGAGTGTAAACATTACCTGGTTTTTTTTTTCCCAACTCTAGTGTGATTTAAAAGCAGCCTGGTATTTCTATTCCAAAGTAAGGATTTTGTAATTGGTATAAATTTTGTATAAAAATGCAAAATCAGTCAATAAATAAGAGAAAAACACTTGGGGGATAATCTGAATTTTGTTTGCATCTATATTTCTTGGGTGTTGTGTACAGGTGCGTGGTTCTTACAATATTTGTTTAATTTGCGTGGAGGTTCATGCATTCCTTTCAGGCTGTAGGCATTGTTGATTCAGACTTCTAACATTTTCCTGTTGTGCTCTGATCAAAAGCCCTTTTTAAGTAAATCAAGCCAATGGCAAAACAAACACTGGCATTAACATACAGTATATGGAGTTCCATAACCAAAATTAACCATGATCTTTTAATATAGTCATCTAGAGACCAAGTGCAATGTCTACCATATTATTCACACAAAAGTCTCTGAAATACATCCTAGATTGGGGGTCAGCAACCTGTATTCCAGAGCAGCATTCAGCTCTCAACCCTTTTTCGGATGGATCATATTAACTTGAGAAAAAGCCTGAAAAGTAAGTCAAGAAAGGTTTTTTTTAAATTGTGGAGATGAAAAGGAAAATTTATCATTTTTATAAATGGTTTATTTCAAGAAAAAGTATCATTGCACCCTAAACCTTTTGGAATGGTTGTAGATAATGTCTTTGGTTTTAGGATTTATGCCTATGATTATTGTTTCTAACATGGCTGGTGCAATAAATTACTTTGCTGTGAAAAGCTCTTTGTATAATCTCAAACATCATTAGTTGAGAACATTGTCTTGATTCTTTGTATCTTAAGTTGAGGTCTGTCTTAAAGATGACTTTCACCATAAAGAATTCAGAATTAGTTCTAATGTCCCTGTTTAAAAAAAGGTTGCTGATTCCTGCACTAGACTGATGTGTGTAAAAACACTTGGTCCAGATTAACTTTTAGATAAATTGATACAAGAAAACCGAAAGATAGCTCAAGATTCTGAATTGACAGTGTTGTTAGGAAAGGGTGTTTAACCCAGAAATTGCTAAAAAAAAAACACAGCCCATCTGGTGTTCCTTGTATCTTCTGTCCTTGGCACAATAATGGTGGAAATATCACTAATTCCAATTAATTCCTCGGCCTACAGTAAATCCAAAAATGTGATCAAGAAAATTTTGGCAGTATATGGGAATCATAATTTTAGGAGGTAGTGGAAAGGCTGATTATGCTTAAATTGATCAGTTGCCTGGTCCACATGATTTGCATCCCAGTTTCTGAAGGGAGATGAGTGGAGGTTAGTGAAAGACTTTAATCTTCCGAACTTTCCTAGATATAGGAGATTATCAGAAGATTGTAAAGTGACAAATGTTACACCCTTCAAGGAAAATTGTAAGTGTATTGCTAGTAAGTAAGGTTGGTTACGTTTCCCAACTTGGGAGGCTTGTAGAAACAATAACCAAAGAAACAAGTCGTTTTGAGTAAATATGAAACAGCATGGATTTGCAAAAGGCAGTTAGTGTTGACTTTGAGTCTTTTTGATGAAGTAACAAAGTTAATGAGCATACTTGGGTGTTGTCAATATTGATTTGCTTAAGTGACATTGTATCACGTAAAAAGCTGATTAATAAAATTGAGCCTTGTGGAATAAGATAGTCTGTCAGTTTGGATTTTTTGAGGACAGTAAACAGTGAATTGTAGTAAAGTGCAGTTTGAACTGGAGGATGGGTAGTAGGCTTGTTAAAGAATAAATGCTAGGACTGCTACTTTGGTCATATACGTGAGTGGGAATTTGTTGATGACACCAAAAATGGAGTTACGGTGAACAGGATGATACAATCAACTGCAGCAGGACATAGGTTAACAATGAACACAAGCAGCAGGTGGAATTTAATATAGAGAATTGAGGTTTTTATTTTTGAGAAAGGGTACAGGGAGAAGTATTAAACTTAATGCCATAGTTATAAGGACAGATACCTGGGGGTGCATATGCATACAACTTCGAAGGTAGCAAGCCATGCTCAAAAAGCAGTTAAAAATGCATATAAAATCTGGGGCTGCATTAAATAGGTTTTTAGTGCAAGAGTAAAAATGTCCATCTGAATATTTATATAGTTCTGATTGGGACCCGAATAGAAAATTGCACCCAGTTCAGGTCATTGCCCTAATGGAAGGATATGAGAATTCTTAAGGGGGACAGATGACTTGTTTATAGTGGTTCTGTGGTTGAAGAATGTTATCTGCAAAGTTTGATTCGAAAAGCTGGTATTCCCATTATAAATGAGATTTTATGGAGATGTAGACTATCATAACAGGTTTGGATAATGTTGACAAAGCAAAACTTCTTATTCTCTGGTACAAAGTCAGTTTTGGGTGAGAAATTTAGGGTGAATGAAAGGAAGTACACTTTGACCTAGTGAGCAATGGACTGGGGGACACACTATGGGAGATTGGTGGAAGCAAAGATTACGATTTCAACTAAACATTAGGTGGATTCTTGAAATAAACTTGCACAACTGTGGGACTTGAGTGGTGTAATGGGACTGAATTACTGTACAGAGCAGTAAGCTCGATGGTTTCTTGGGCTTTTATAATTCGAATCTTAGCACCCAAGTATGTCACACTTAGTTTATTTGTTTACCAACTTTGATGTACTATCCTTGAACTGGATAATCAAAAGTCAGATTTAATCCTTGACATACCTTCCAGATACAGCACAGCTTATTTCTTGTTGAACTGTATGCAACAATATGAATTTTTAAAGTTTTCAACGTAATAAAATATTCAGATGTTCTTTATAAGGGTAATGGAACAAAATTTGATCAAGCCATACAATATGCTCACAGGTGACTAAAAGCTTAACCAAAGGTAAGTTTTGAGTGGTTTGAGGGGGAAGGGGGCAAATTCCAAAGTTTGAGTCTGGATAGTTGTATGCATTGCTACCAATAGCAGAGGAGTTAAAATTAAGAATGCAAGAAACCAGAATTGGAGTGCAGTGTTGAGGCTTTGCTAGACTGGCAGGTCAGTGAGTACAACAGAATACCAACAGTGGGATGAGCTCAGGTTTACAGAGGTTGCAAAGTCAGAGCTATGTTTATGTAAAGAAAGACTGTGTCTCTTCCACTTTTTAAAAATATTTTCTAATCAGCTTGTTCAGAGATGTTGGTATACATCTCTAGAGCAGGTGGGACTTGAACATAGATCTCCTGGCTCAGCGCTAGGGACAGTATCACCATCACAAGAGCCTTTCTGTTAGAAATGTAAATAACTTTATTCCATTGAAGTCATCTTAAAAATCTCTTGGGTCTAAAGCCATTAGATTTTGATTCAGCTACTTGCCTTTTCTCTATCCTAGTGAAAAGACTTTTTCTCTTCACTTTTAACTATGCCCCTCATGATTTCAGTAACATTGGGTGATAAGGCAAATTCACTCAGAAGAGTTGCATTATAACATTGAGTAAACAATTTGGAAGAGCTATGTGCTCTGTTAATCACCCTTTTCACTTGTATTTTTGCTATTCTTACCCAATTAGCTTTAATTTATTATCAAAGCTGGTCATGTGGTATTTAGTCAGAAGTCAGATTATTTAACACAGTAAATCCAGAAAGTCAGATGTACTGGTTAGCAACTCTGCACTCGCTGTGAATGAACATAGATATGAAAAGAGAGAAAATAGGAGCCATGTAGGCCATTTAGCTCTTTGAACCTGCTCTACCATTCGATATGATCATTGAACTCAGTCCCCTGTTCCTGCTTTCTCTCCGTATCCTTTGATCCCCCTAGCCCTAAGAAATTCCATACATGTTTTGGCCTCACTGCTTTCTGTAGCAGAGAATAGAAGTAGTGTATAAAAGAGTGCCCATCATTCTGTGACACCCAATAAAATGCTATTCCCACTTTCCAACTTTGTTTCCTAGCCTTGTAGGTTATAGTTCATCCACGAGTATATCCAGATTTTTATTTAATGTGATGATGTTTTCCACCTCTACCAACCTTCCAAGCAGTGTATTCCAGATCCCTCGGTGACAAAAATGATAATTCCAATCTTTGACTCCCACCCCTTCCCCACATTACTGTTCAGTAGCCCCTCTGCTTAGTGAAATGTGTTTTACTATACTTTTCACAGTAAGATAATTTACAAAAAAGACAACCTCAGTTATTCCAATCTTGCTTCAAAGCAAAATTATCCTGTTTCCTTAAAGCATCCTCCTAAGTCTGTCCAAAATGCCCCTCTATCACATCCTGTAATATGCTGACCAAAAGTGTGTAGTGTTCCAGCTATGTGACTTACCTCATGTTTTATATGATTTTAGCACTCATTCCTGCTGTTAAATTCTTCACCTCATTTAAGAAAGGGAAATCTGGATGCCTTCTTCACTACCTCAACTACCTGCTACTGTCGGGAATCTGTGGATGGCATAGTGGCTCAGTGGTTAGCACTGCTGCCCCACAGCACTAGTGAACTGGGTTTAATTCCAGCCTTGGTGACTGTGTGGAGGTTGCACATTCTCCCCATGTCTGATTGGGTTTCCTCCGGGTGCTCTGGTTTCTTCCCACAATCCAAAGATGCGCAGGTTAGGTGGATTGGCCATGTTGAGTTGCCCATAGTGTCCAGATGTGTAGGTTAGCTGTGGGAAATGCAGGGTTACAGGGATAGGGCAGGGGGATAAGTCTGGGTGGGATGCTCTTCAGTGAGTTGATGTGAACTTGTTGGGCCGAATGGCCTGTTTCCATACTGTAAGGATTCTATGGACAGGTGCTGTTACACTTGAACAAAAGAGAAGTTCAGCACAGCAACAGGCCCTTCAGCCCTCCAAGCCTGTGCTGATGATCATGCCCTAACTAAACTAAAAAACAAACCTTCTGCCCTTATTTGGTCCATATCTCTTTTCTTTTCGTGTAGCCATCCAGATGCCTCTTAAATGTCGCCAACGTGCCTGCTTCCACCACCTCTTCTGGCAGTGACACACACAGCGCTACCACATAGCCTGCCATTACACACTACCTGTTAGTCACGAATAGTCCCCATTAACAACTGTTCACCCTCCCAGCGAGATCGTTATCAACTCTTTGTCTGTCCAACTGCTCTTCTCTCTCTTTAGGGTCTATCCTATCGTTTACTCCCTACATCATGCCCCTCCCTTTTCTCTGAATATAAACTGACATTTTCCCAACCACCATCAGTTCTGAGGAAGGGCCACCGGATGCGAAACGTTGACTCTGTTTTTTCCTTCACAGATGCTGCCAGACCTGCTGAGCTTTTCCAGCAACTTTGTTTTTGTTGTTATTGTGGAAAAACTTCCCTTGCCCATCACTCTTAAAATTTCCCCCTCTTACCTTAAACCTGTGCCCCCTTGTAATTGAAACTTCAGTCCTGGGAAAAAGCCTCTGACTATCCACCCTATTTATACCCCTCATAATTTTGTAGACCTCTATCAGGTTTCCTCTCAGCTGCTGTCTTTCCAATGAAAACAATCCTAGTCTTTTTAACATTTCCTCATAGCCAATGCCCTTGAGACAGGGCAACATCCTGGTGAACCTTCTCTGCATTCTCTCCAAAGCTTCCATGTCCTTCTCGTAGTGTGATGACCAAAACTGCACACAATTATCCAAATGTGGCCTAACAAGGGTTTTATAGCTGCACATGGTTTGCCAACTCTTGTAATCCATGGCCCGGCTAATGAAGGCAAGCATGCCATGTGCTTTCTTAATCACCTTGGTCCCCCATGTTGCCACTTTTAGGGAACTGTGGACCTGTGTGCCTAGATTGGTCTACATGTTAATGTTCCTAAGGCTTCTGGCATTTACAATATAATTCACACCTAAATTTGATCCTCCAAAATGCATCACCTTGCATTTGTTTGGATTAAACTCTATCTGCCATTTCTGTGCCCAAGTTGCCATTCTATCTATAAACTGTTGTATCTTTTCACAATTGTTGGCACTATCAGGACCTCAACCAATCTTCATGTCATCTACAAACTTACTAATCAGACCACCCACACTCTCCTCCAGATCATTTATATATACTACAAACAATAGATAAGACTGATCTCTGTGGAACACCACTAGCTATCAGTCTCCATTCTGAAAAGCACCCTTCCACTGTTACCTTCTGTCTTCTATGACCAAATCAGTTTTGTATCAATCTGCCATGTGGGACTTTATCAAATACCTTATTAAAGTCCATATAAACTACATCCACAGCCCTTCCCTCATCAATTATCTTTGTTAACTCTTCAAAAAATTAAATCAGGTTGGTGACTTTCCCCAGAGAAAACCATGCTGCCTGTCACTAACTAATCCATTTTCTTCCAAATGTGCATATATCCTGTCCCTGCCATGTGGGACTTGGTACAAAAACTAAAATCACACGTGGGTCTTTTATCAAATGTCTTGCTAAAGTCTGTATGAACTACATTCACAGCCCTTTCCTCATCAATTATCTTTGTCACCGCTTCAAAAAAAATTCAATCAGGTCAGTAAGACATGACCTTGCCCTACAAAACCATGCTGCCTGTTGCTAACTAGTCCATTTTCTTCAAATTGGGAAAATATATTGTCCCTAGGTATCTTCTCCAAGAGCTTCCCCACTCAAGACATCAGGCTTACCAGCCTATAATTTCCTGGTTTATCCTTGCTTCCTTCCTTAAACAAATGAACATTGGCTAATCTCCAGTCCTCTGGAACCTCGTCTGTGGTCAAAGAGGATGCGAAGATATCTACTAATGCCTCAACTATTTCCTCCCTTGCTTCTCAGTAACCTGGGATCCCATCTGGCTCTGGGGACTTGTCTACCTTAATGCAATTTAGGATACCCAAAACTTCTTCCTTCAATATATTGATATCTCTAAAATATTCACACGCTCATCCCTGACCTCTACATTGGTCATGTCCTCCTTGGTGAATACCAATACAACGTGCTCATTAAGGATCTCTCCCACTTCCTGTGGCTCCACAAAGAACTTCTCTCCTTTGTTGTCAAATGGGCCTACTCTTTCCCTTGCTACCCCCTTTCTTCTAATATATGCATTAAAAGCCTTGGGATTCTCTTTGATCCTGTTTGCTAAAGACATTTCAAGGCACTTTTAGCCTTCCAATTCTGTGTTAAAGTTCCTTCCTAAGTTCTCTATACTTCTTGAGGGCTTCATGAGTTTGTAGATGTCTAGACCTATCATATGCTTCCTTTTCCTTTTGGCTAAGATTACAATTTCCCTCATCCTCCATGGTTCCTGAAGCTTGCCATTCCTGCCCTTCAGTATGGCAGGGAAATGTATGTCCTACACTTTAATCAACTGGTCTTTAAAAGTTTCCCACATACCAGATGTAGATTTTCCCTTAAATAACTGCTCCCAATCCGCATTCCCCAATTCCTGTTTAATTTGGATATAATTGGCCCTTGCCCTATTAAGCACCCTCACCTGAGGGCCACTTGTTAGTGTCCTGCCATTTATCATGTTTTCCCTTCCCTAGTTTATCTCTACAATGTTTTGCAGGTTGAGTTCCACTTACCACTTCACTGTCCACCTGACCAGACCATTGCTAACTTCCTGCAGTTTATAGCTTTCTTCCTCACCATCAACCACATGCTCATTTGCCCTACTGTAAACAATGAATATGTACTTCAAAAAGCATGGAGCCTAGTACCAAGTGTGACAATACCATGGCTTTAAGAGGTGTGTTTCATCCTGGCTTTTATTTTTAATGTCGAGAGGTTGAGGCAGACAATAAGCAATCTGTTCAAAGCCAATTAAAGTAAACAGCTTGTGAAGCCTTGGGTATTTTCTAAGAAGTGCAAACAATAGAAGCAGCCTGAAAGGGTGCTGTCAAGCTCCCAGAGGACCAGGATTTCTAGTTTTAACTTTCAGCAGTTGCTGGGGTCTTGAAGCTGGATGTGGAAGCTCTCATTCCTCTCCCTTAGAGCTAAAAGCTGGGGTTCTCTGCCTGCTGCTAGAATTACATGTGAGACCATCTATTTTACTGAATTTGCCTTTGCCAAGTGTGTACGTATGGGACATTATTGTATCGGAGCAGTTAATGAGTAGTTTATGATTTTATTAAATATTTTGATAGAATCACAGTGAAGCCAATTCTTTCCTTTTAATTTTGTCCATACTTTAGCTATAGTGTATGAATAAAATGTGTTTTGCTTAAAGTCAAGTAGTTTGATCAATTGAATTGCATCTGGAACGCAATGCCTGACACTTGCCTTTAAAATAAGAAAAGGTTAGGGTCTGGGCTGTCTCCTTGACATGTTCTGAGGGGGTTTGGTCTGGTCCATAACACTAAGTATTGTGGAACTACACCGCAAACAGCCATCCAGACACACAACCCACCTTTGATTTTTTTGCTTCCTGCCACTGAAAGAAAGAAGGCTTTGCTTTTACATAAGGACTTTCTCAACCACTGACATCTCTTTAAATGCAGTAAAAGTGCTTTTAAGGTGTAGCCACTGCTATAATGTAGGAATTGTGGAAGCTAATTTGTGCAGTATGCTGCCCATGCCCAACAGCAAAGTCAAAATGACCTGCTATTGTGATACTTTGAGTCCGGGTAGATATGGGCCAGGACAAAGGAATAACCCCCCTATCATCGTTGATATGATGTGTTGGCATTATTGTACCCATCTGAGAGCAGGCAGGGTCTCAGTTAATGGTCTCAGCTGATATTCCATTAGTACTGCACTGGATTGCCAGCCTTGGTTCCTGTGCTCAAGTTTTGGAATGGGACTTGAAACCATAACTTCTGACATGAACCACCAATCAAAACATTATTGACACTTTTCCACAGATCCCAAGGGCTTTTGTTTTTCTGAGCAATTTGTTACTTGAAACCTTGTCAAAAGCCTTGCTAAAATCCATACAGATTATACCAAACATGTTCCCCTCAATGACATGGCTTGTTATCTTCTTCACAACATTCAGTTCACTCTGGCATGCTTTTTCCTTAAATCTATCCTGTCTTTGGTAATTCCATGCCTTTCTAAATGATCCTGTCTCTCAACGTTTTCCAATAATTTATGTACTATTGAAGTTAAACCAAAGTAACCCATTTCAAGGTGTTGGTGTGATTGGCACATGCGGAACCTCAGATTTGCTGCACAATTAACGGGAACATTGTTTGGGTGAGAGCAATTCTGACAGTATTCAAGAAGCTCAGCACCATTCCAGGCAAACCAAATAACTACCTTCAATATTCACTCACACCCCACCGCTGATGCCTACTGATGTGAAAGATTTTTTTTTAAAAAAACTGATTGTCCTGTAATTACATAGCCTGTCCCTTTCAATTCATGAATTAGAATTTGTTGTCATGCGTACACAGGTACAGGGATTCAGGAGAACAGTGAAAAGTTTATTGTCGCCAGGTGCCTAGGTACAAAATCTTAGGTAAAAAGTAGAAGCATTAAAAAAAAGTTAAAAGTTCAACATACATTTCTTCTCAGTATAAAATCGTAAATAAGAAATAAAGTTACAAGTTCCAAATTATCGTCCTTCAAATCTTCTCAAAAACCTTGAAGTCCTTCTTTAGCTTTCTGGGCTTTCCCCATGAGTGCTCAATCCCTCAACCTCCACACTGTCGTCTTGCTGCCAACCACCATCCAGGCTCACCAGCTGCTTTGCCACAGGCTACCAGAGTCCCACTCTGGACCCCCAGCCGATCCACCATGCTACCAACGGCCAAAGTTCTGCCGGACACACCAACGGCCTCGTGGCCAACTGCCAAAGTCCCTGCTCTGACTCCCCAGCTGCTGCCATCACTGCCTCCACAATTGAGCTCCTGCCAGAAAGTAAGTACAGAGAAAAAAAAGCTTTAAACAGAAGAAAATTTAAAAAAAGAGGAAAAGAAGAAAGCAAAGTGCTTGGAGTGGATGAGCTTCAACTCAGGAGCTGTACTCTGCCATTGGGACAGCTTTACCAATCTTCTGGCACTAGCAGTGCCCAGATAGGTGTCTAAAGTGATGCCTAAGCTTCTTCAATTTGCTTCTTAGGAATGTGATGGGCTCCCTCATTATTATAGTCTATAAAGTCTGAAATCAGAGCCATTTAGAATTAATCAATGACTAGTGCATGGTGCACACATCAGCCTTTCACAAGGACTTGCTTCATGTCCAGGCTCAGTACAGTTCCTTTTTATTAATTTATGGGATGTGGGTGTCAATTGCTGAGCCAGCAGCATTTATTGCTTAATTCTATTTGCCCTAGAGAAGGTGGTCACTTGAACTGCTTCAAGTCCATGTTTTGTAGATTGACCCACAATGCCTTTAGGGAGGGAATTCCAGGATTTTGACCAAACAACAATGAAGGAATGACAATACATTTCCAAGTCAGCCTGGTGAGCGTCCTGGAGGGGAACTTTCAGATGGTGGTGTTCCGATGTATCTGCTTCCCTTGTCCTTCCAGATGGTAGTGGTCATGGATTTGGAAAGTGCTATCTAAGGAGCTTTGGTGAGTTCCTGCAGTGCATCTTGTAGATAGTACACACTACTGCGTATGAGTGTCAGTGATGGAGAGAGTGGATGTTTGTGGATGTGGTGCCAATCAAGTGGGCAACTTTGTCCTGGATAGTGTCAAGCTTCTTGAGCATTGTTGGAGCTGCACTCATCCAGGCAAGTGGGGAGTATTCCATCACACTCCTGATTTGCGCATTGTAGATGGTGGGCAGGTCTTGAGAATTCAGAAGGTGAGTTCTTCGCTGAAGGATTCCTAGCCTTGGACCTGCTCTTGTAGGCACACATTTATACAGTTGGTACAGGTTAGTTTCTGGTCAATGGAAACCCTCAGGTTGTTGATAGTGGAGGATTCAGTGAAGACGATGCCATTGAATGTCAGCGGTTTGGCAATGGTTTGGTTCTTGTTGGAGATTTGCCTGGAACTATGTGTGGTGAAAACATTACTTGACACCTGTTATCCCAAACCTGGATGCATTTTGGATGTGAACTGCTTCAGTATCTGAAGAGTCACAAATGGTGCTATACATTGTGCATCATTGGTGAACATTCCCACTTCTGATCTTGTAAAGAAGATTCATTGTAGCATTGAAGATGATTGTGCCAAGGAAACTACCCTGAGGAAGTCCTGCCCTGGAGCTGAGATGATTGACCTCCAAAAACCATCTTTCTTTGTGCCAGGTATGACTCCAAACAACAGACAGTTTTTTTTCCTAATTCCGATTCACTACAATTTTGTTAGGGCTCCTTGATATCAAGGGCAGTCATTCCTACCTCACCTCTGGAATTCAGCCCTTCTTTTCCATATTTGAACCAAGGTTGTGATGAGGTCAGGAGTTGAGTGGCCTTGGTGGAACCCAAACTTGGCGTCAGTGACCAGGTTATTGCTGAGCAGGTGCTGCTTGATAGCTCTTCTGATGACACCTCCACTTTACCGACGATCAAAAGGAAACTGAATGGCTGTAATTCTCCAGGTTGGACTTGTCCTGCTTTTTG
>NC_063350.1:7763776-7776880 GCF_021869965.1 Rhincodon typus
ACTATGACCAGTACATTCATTTCCAAGTATCACTGGGCTTTTCTACTCCTTTTTTCCCAGTGCAAACACTATCACATTCTGTGGTTTGGGGGGAAATTTCACAAAACCCAACACTAGCTCACTTGAAGACAGCATCTTTGTTGAAGCAAAGGCCTCAATCCTTAAACTGCAAAAACGGAGGATCATATCCATGGACCAGATCGGGAAGTGTTAAGGGAGACGATTGAGTTGTTAGTGTGGGTGACTTGGGATAGACATTTAAAAATCTGTGAGAGTGTTTCAGGAAGAAAAGAAAGACTTCCTACCCTCCCTCGATCACCACCCCACAGCCTCCTACCCTCCCTTGACCTCTTCATTTCCAACTGCTGTCGTGACATCGATCGCCTCAATCTCTCCACCCCCTCTCACTCATTCCAACCTCTTCCCCATGGAACGTGCAGCCTTCTGTTCCCTCCTTTCCAACCCTAACCTCAGCATCAAACCCACAGGCAAGGGAGGCGCAGTTGTGGTATGGCGCACTGACTTTTACATAACTGAGGCCAGGCACCAAATCTCTTACACCTCCTCCTACCGCCCCCTCGATTATGACTCCACCCCTGACCACCAAACCATCGTCTCTCAAACCATTCGTAACCTCGTCACCTCAGGTGACCTCCCGCCCACAGCCTCCAACCTCATTGTTCCCCAACCCAAAACTGTCCATTTTTATCTCCTTCCCAAAATCCACAAACCTAACTGTCCCGGCCGACATTATCTCTGCCTACTCCTGCCCCAATGAACTTATCTCCGCTTACCTTGATTCTGTTTTCTCCCCCCAGTCCAGGAACTCCCCACCCATGCCCTCCACCTTCGCCAAGACTTCCAATTCCATGGTCCCCAACACCTCATCTTCACTGTGGACATCCAGTCCCTGTACACTTGCATTCCCCATGCAGATGGCCGAAAAGCCCTCCGCTCCTTCCTGTCCCGCAGGCCCAACCAGTCCCCCTCCACTGACACCCTCATCCGCTTAGCCAAACTCGTTCTCACCCTCAACAAATTCTCCTTCAACTCCCACTTCCAACAGACTAAGGAGGTGGCCATGGGCACCCACATGGGCCCAATCTGTGCCTGCCTCTTCACAGGATACGTGGAGCAGTCCCTTTTCCGCTGTTAAACTGGCACTATCCCCCACCTCTTCCTCTGCTACATCGATGACTGTATTTGTGCTGCCTCGTGCTCTCACGAGGAGCTTGAACAGTTCATCAACTTTACCAACACTTTTCACCCCAACCTCAAGTTCACCTGGACCACCTCCAATACCTCTATCTCCTGCCTGGACCTCTCTGTCTCCATCTCTGATGACTGCCTCGAAACTGATGTCTACTTCAAGCCCACCTGCCCCCACAGCTACTGGACTACATCTTCTCTCATCCACATTGGTGCAAGAATGCTATCCCCTATTCCCAATTCCTCCACCTCCACCACATCTTCTCCCAAGATGGGGCATTCCACTGCCACACATCCCAGGTGTCCTTGTATTTCAAGGACCGTAACATCCCCTCCTCCAGTGCTCGAAAATACCCTCAACCGCATCTCTTGCATTTCCCGCACCTCTGCCTTCACAGCCCCCCAACAAAAATAAAGACAGAATCCCCCTTGTCTTGAGATATCACCCCAACAACCTCCACATCCAGTATATCATTCTCCGCCACTTCCACCACCTACAATCTGACCCCACGACCAAAGAGATATTTCCCTCCCCACCCCTATCTGCCTTTTGTAGGGACCGCGCCCTCTGAGACTCCCTCATCCGCTTCACACTCCCCACTAACCCCACCACCCCCGGCACCTTTCCCTGCAACCGCAGGAATTGCTACACCTGCCCCTACATCTCCCCCCTCACCTCCATCCAAGGCATAAAACAAACCTTACACATTAGACAGGGGTTCACCTGCACATCCATCAACTTGATCTACTGTATCTGTTGCTCCCAATGTTGCTCTCCTTTGCATCGGTGAGACTAAACGAAGGCTAGGAGACCACTTTGTAGAGCATCTGCACTATGTATGCAACAAATGACAACACCTTTTGGTCACCAACCATTTTAACTTCCCCTCCCACTCCCTGGGCAACATGTCCATCCTGGGCCTCCTCCAGTATCACAATGACAACACCTGGAAACTGGAGGAGCAGCACCTCATATTTCGCCTCGGGAGCAAACAGCCTAATGGCCTAAATATGGAATTCACCAGTTTCAAAATCTCCCCACCCCCAGCCTCATCCCACCACCAACCCTCCATCTCATCCCTGCCTCCTTGACCTGACACAACCTGTCCATCTTCTCTCCCACCTATCCGCCCATCCCACCTCACTGACCAATCCCCACCGCTGCCTACCCGCACTCACCTATCACCACCCCACCTACCTTCCCCAGTCCCACACCTACTCTCTCTATTTATTTCCCAGCTCCCTTCCTCCTCCTCATTTCTGAAAAAGGGTCCTGACCAGAAACGTTGACTTTCCTGCTCCTCTGATGCTGCCTGGTGGGCTGTGCTCCGCCAGCTTCACACTGTGTTGTCTCTGACCCAGCATCTGCAATTCTTGCTATCTCTATGTATTTATATTGCACCTTTCTTGACTCCAGGATGACCTAAAGCAGTCCCTGAAATTGGGACAGTCCTTGAAATTCTGAACCGTTGTCACCAGAAGACAAGTTAACAGGCTAATGCTGGGAGGCAGGAGCTGCCTGAATCACAGAGCTGTAAGATAAGATCACTTGGATAAGGAATTGATCCAAAGTGAGCATGAGAAGCCTGACTAAATCTAACTAAACAGACATCTTGGGGAGGGAGGTTCAGTAAAGTATATTTCAGATCACCATGATTTGAATGATATTTTTCAAATTGCTCCCTTGCATATTCATGACTTCATTCCACCATTTTTCCCAAAATAAAATAACTAAAAGTACATTCCAAAACATTTCAAATTGGATATTCCAGAAAGGGCAATAAAGTGCAATGTTTTACCATTGAGAATGATGCCCTCCTTGGTGCCTCAGTGCAATTGCAATACATTGTAATCGGTAGTTCACCAATGCTTTCCCCTGGGGCAATTAGGGATGGCCAATAAATGCTGCAACAACACCCACATCCCACAAAGGAATTGAAAAAGGGACATTTATTATATATATTAAATAAAAAGCTTATAACTGAGAGTTACCAGCCCCTCGATGCGCTTTGACTAAAAGGCCTCAGACTGTGGCCCTTCACCATTGCAATTACCTCAAAGCTTTAGTATATCCATTTGAACATAGCTCTACACTTTGAATATGCCACATCCACCATCCCTTCAGCTTCGTGGGCCTTAAGCTCTAGAGTTCCCTCCCTACACCCCTCCATCTCTGACTTAATCTCCTTATGTACCTAGGGATCAATTTATGCTTGTTGTGTATAGAGACTTTTTATTGTATTGAGGGCACTGTATAAATGTAAGTTGTTGCCATGCCTCTTATCTGTTTTACTTTAGCATGTTATTTAGGAAAATACAATTAAGCGTATTTTTTGATTTTGGACCTTGCCCATATTTTGAATTTCTGGCTGCTCTACATCCAATGTTGTCACTGTTTGGAAGCTCGTGGTATGGGTTTGGCAGGCTCTGTATTAGATTTGCCACATTGATGGAAGATATATTGAAAAATAATTTCTGCTTCATTATTCTGGGAAATTGCATGTCCACTGCACATGTTATGTGCAATAATGGCTGACTGTTAAATTGGTTAATAACTTTTGGACACACCATATTCTTTAATGGAATGTGATAATACACTACTTTAAATTGACTTCCATTGAAAAGAGATGCAGTAAAATTAAGAACTGGAGAGGATTGGGTCAAGTATACTCTTATCCAGCTAGAACATTGAGCTGGGATGGTCAGCAAATTAGTTTTCAGGATTTGTACTAATCTGTGCAAATTTGGCAGGTCAGTAGGGCAAAGGTATCATTTAACTTTTGCCACATGTAAGGAGGGAAGCCATCTAAACTCTATGATATTAGTTCAACATTTTCTTTCAAGGCACAGGGTACATTTATGAAGATTTTCTGAAGAAGGGACCTGGCCCAAAATGTCAACTTTCCTGCTCCTCTGATGCTACCTGGTATGTTGTGTTCCTCCAGCTCCACACTGTGTTATCACTGGGTACATATCATGTCGTGGACTGCAGTGGTTCAAAGAGGCAGCTCGAGTTTAATTAGGGACTGACAAAATATGCTGGCTCAGCCAGCAACACCCACATTCCACGATTCAATACAAAAAAAAGAGCTTTCAAGACAACAGTCTGGCATGTAGTATGACTTTATTTAGACTAGTTGCAAGATGGCAGACCCCTGTCAATGGCTCATGGTAGAAGCAATATGACAATGGTAGGCCAGGAGGCAGATTGATACAAATTGCGTTGCTAACCCAAACATCCCCCTTTTCATATAAAAACAACAGGGAAAAAATGCATGCATTATCATGTATTTTTTGAGTTACACAAATTACCCACAATGCACATGACTGCTCTCATGTATTAGCAGTTGTTTATGCTTCTCGGTTCTTTCATATGCATTGCACATAATGTTCTTTCCTGAGGGAAGTGTTGTTCTGTGTCATTCGTAGTTGCTATGCTATCTGCTGTTGTTCCATTTCTGTTGTTATGGCTTTGTGGACCACTGGATCTAATGGTTGATTTGTGCACTGTGCAGGTGATGTGTTCAGATCTTCCTGATTGGCCACCAGCAGTTGAGGAAAAGCTTCTCCGTTGGGCTTATGTGCATGCAGTAGGTTGGTCACTTTCACCATTTACAACTGACGTGACAACTGCCCTACCAAGTGCTAACTTACCACATGAATTGACTCTTGTTGAGAGTGTTGATGGTTTGTACCCTTACTGGTTCTCCAGTGCTCAACTTCGGCAATGGTTTGGCAGTTTTGACAAAGTGAAATTTGTTTTTCTGCTGTTTCACCTCAATTATATCACTCAAGCCTGTTATTGCTTATAGAATGAGTAACCTTTTTGTTATTGGAAGAATGGTTTGGGTGCAGTGTGGCATTGTTTTTTGTACTGGACTACTCTTCATGCCTTCAGCAGGTGTGTTTCTCCACTCAAGGATTGCCTTGTGCCGTATTTACTCAATTTTTTTGTGATTCCTTTATACAAGATGCCATCATGGGCTGTGAATTTATCTCCAAATGGCCACTACGCTTTTAAAGCAGCAGCTGTGTTGCTTTGAAAATTTCACACTTTTTGAGCACTCTTTCATCATAAATTCTTGCAACACTTTTTAAAATTCATTCATGAGATGTGTTCAATGCTGGCTAGGCCAGCCTTTATTGTCCAGAGAGAAGTTAAAACTCAGTCATGTTACTGCAGATCTGGAGTCACATGTAGGCCAAACCAGGTAAGGATGACAGACTTCCTTCCCTAAAGGATATTAGCATTTTTTTTAAGGCAAACAACAGTGGTCACCATTGGCAAAATTGTTTTGAATTTCATTAACTGCTAAGGGTTAACCTGGGGTACATGCATCACCATTATGCCATCGCCTCCCTTGTTGGGCTGTTAGCTTGATTTGAGCAAGGCGCCTGCAAATTGAATTCAATGTCTCTATCAGTTGAATGACTTCCAGGGAAATGTTGAGCTACTGCTTGCATGTTAGACATGGAAAGTTTGACACTCTGTCTTAGAATTCTCTACTTTTTCTTTGGGACTGCTGCTCTCAACAGCATATCTGCGATGTTCACCGTTTTCCCTTGCTTATATATCACATCTGAATGATATCTCTGTAGCTGGAATAACATTCTTTGCAGATGCTTTAGAGCATATAGTAGCAGCTTGAGGAAATTACTTTGAAGCAACTTGTGGTCAGATTAGTCTGTCATTTGAGATAACAAGGTGTAGAGCTAGATGAACACTGCAGGCCAAGCAGCATCAGAGGAGCAGGAAGGCTGATGTTTCGGGCCTAGACCCTTAGCATTTCTGAAGAAGGGTCTAGGCCCAAAACGTCAGCCTTCTTGCTCCTCTGATGCAACTTGGCCTGCTGTGTTCATCCAGCTCCACAGCTTGTTATCTCAGATTCTCTAGCATCTGCAGTTCCTACTATCTCTTAGCCTGTCATTTTATCTTTTTTAAATAGCTATTGATGATAATGTTCACAAGCAAAGACAATGTTTGGGCACTCTTTCTTGTAGTGAGCATTGCGTTGTTCTACTTACATTAAAGCCCTGGATGAAAATGTAACTGAATGTCCTTGCTGCATTAGGGTTGCTCCAGGACCTGTCTCACAGGTGTCGCACTGCAGAGTGATTCCATCATTCCGGCAGTTACAAGCCATTTATTACCTACCGACCTGACTGAACCAACTTGTTGTACAGTACAGAGTGATTTATCAGAATCTTCAGCTGATATCTCCCCAGTGGGCCTCAGTATCTGCTTATTGTTCGTCCTTCTAGCCATGCCTTTGTGTACAAAATGACTCAGCTCCTTCCAGTAAGAACACTGCTTACCCAAAATGGCACATTTTCTTCTCTTTTGCATGTTGTTCTCCACTGTATTTGCACCCTGATCATTGTCCTGAGTTTTGGGTCTGAAGTATCTATCAGAATAACGTAAGGTCTGGTCTGTTCAGCAATGAATGTGTTCTAGCTACTGGTTTCTGACCTCAGCACTTCTGCGCATGTCAATTTCTTTCCTGAGTGTACGTTTCTCCACTCTAAGTGGATGTGCTCTTACAGCAGGATCTCTTATACTTGTTACAAACTTGTCTCTAAATATATCATCTTTTGGTTGTACAAATTCACAGGTTTCTGAGAGTTCAGTTAGTGAAGTCACTTATTGATCAATGGATTCTTTTAAACATTGGGCTCCAATATTGAACAAGTACCATAAGTCATGTTCACTTGGGATTCAAAGTGCCTTCAAGGCGTTCAAAATTCCAGCTGTCTGCTTTTCTACTGTTCAGAGAGATTTGGTGTGTAATACACTTTGAAACAGTGCCTTGACAACAGTGATAAGTGCACAGATACTTATAGCTGCTCTGGTTTGATAAGCAGTTCCATTACAATTCCATAATTTTGCCATTGCATGTGAAAAAGTTCCCAATTCTGCTTCATATCACTTTTCATTTCAACCGGAGCTGGGAATAGAAAAGTTGCAGCCATTGTATCTTGCCCTGTGTTTCAGTTATGGCTTGTTTCTTTGTTCTTTTTTCAAATCCTTGCAGCAACTTTCACAGTTCAGTACCTTCCTGTACCTCTGTCACTAGCTTTACAATTTTATAGCTCTTCAACACTCAGTCTCAGCTCCATGTTATGAGCTTTCCAAGCAACTGTCCAGCCTGTATATGACTTTATGAAACTGGTTGCAAGTTGGCAGCTCCCGATCAATGTCATGGTTGAGGTCACATGAGTACTGCGAATCAAGAGACACTTTGGCACAGATTGCATTTCTATCCCAAACATATCCCTTGCTGGGATGCAGTTCCAGAAATGTTGGGAGGCTTCCAGCACCTTAAAATCGCAAAGCTCAAATATTTCCCTGGAGACTCCAGCAGTGCAAGTCTAATCTTGGTGGGCGATATTTAACAGATGTGATGGGAGTTCTTGCCCACCAGCTGGAGATGTGTTGGGTTAGCCATGCTGTCAGCTGCCTGGGTCCTAATCTCTGGAATTCCCTCCCTATACCTCTGTCTCGCTTTCCTCCTCTAAGATGTTCCTTAAATCTTTTCAGCCAAGTTTTTTGATATTTTCCTCTCCCAAAGGCCCTTGAATTAAGAGCTAATCAGGCAGCAATTTGCCATCAAGGATCCTGGGCTAAGGAATCCCTCCCACTAAGAGCAACCAGTGGCAGGCAATTCCTCATTGATCGGCAGCTCTAACTGGATGGCAGTGGGTACTGCTAATTTCCTTCGATTCTTCTTTCTCCCTCGCCACTTCAATCACTAGCAAAATAACTCCACAGAGGCCAATATCCCATCACCAAGTCACACTTTATTTGCACATGGAGAGTCCTTGACAGTGATCCAGTTCCATCAGAACCAGTTCTCAGAGTGACAGAATCTCCGCCTTTCCTGTTCTTATCTGTCAACCAGGTTAACAGCCTGAATCCGGGAACACATATTCTATGAAGTCCATCCGGCTGTCCTCGTTACAATCACTGCAACTTGTTCTGAAAATTTCTTCATATTTTGCAATGAAAACAACCACAACATACTCATTTAGAGTCATGGGGTCATATAACCATTTGTCCTTTCTGTATTCCCCACAGTGAATTCCCCTGACTCTGCCTCTAATGAACCCACAATCGTTTTAGCCAAACATTTCCTTTTTACAAATCTGTAGAAGCTTTAACACACTGGTTTTATGTTTCTGCCTGGATTGCATTTATATTACATTTTGCCTTGCCTTATCAGTTTCTTAGTCCTCTTTTGTTATATTTTATAAAACTTAAAATCTTCAGAATTGCTGCTATTTCTGACAATTTTATAGGCCTTTTCTTGTTATCTTATACAGCCTTAAACTTCCTTTATTAGCAGTTGACTGACCATTTTTGAGTTTTTGCACCTTGATGAATGTATAGAAGCTCTGAGTTGTGTAATTGAGCATAGAATCCCGACAGAGTGGAAACAGGCCATTTGGCCCAACAAGTTCACACCACCCCTCCGAAGAGCATCCCACCCAGACCCATTCTCCTATCCCTGTTTGTTCCATGTCTAACCCACCTAACCTAAACATCCCTGTGCACTACGGGCAATTTAGCATGGTCAATCCATGTGTCTTGCACATCTTTGGACCATGAGACAAAACCGGAGCACCCGGAGGAAACCCACGCAGACACGCAGAAACCCATGCAAACTTCACAGAGACAATTGCCCAAGGCTGGAATTGAACCCGGGTCCCTGGCGCTATGAGGCAGCAGTACTAACCACTGAGCCACCATGCTGTCTTTAACAACTATTCATTGCATATGTACAATCATGTTTTTTAATGTAATTTTCCAGTCCAGCTCAGCCAATTCATGCCTCCCACCTTTCATAATTAATTGTATCAAAATTTAACATCTTGCTTCAGAATGAGCAACCTTCCTTTTAAATATAATGTGAGGTTCAATTATCTTGTGGTCACTCATCCCTAAAGGTTTTTTCACAATAAGATTATTAATTAGCCCTTTTCATTACATAATGGTACATCTAAAATTGTATGCCCTCTAATTGACTCCTCAACACTCTGCTCTAGAAAACCATCCCTGACATACTCCAGAAACTCATCCTCCACAGCTTTGGTGCTCAGTTGGTTTACTCAGTTGGTTTACCCAGTCTACATGCTGATTAAAACCACCCATGATAACTATTGTCAATGTTACATGCTTCTTTCATCTCCTGATTAATATCATGTCCCATGCCACCACTTTTGTGATGGCCTACAAATAACTCCAAACAGTGTCCGCTGCCCTGCGCTGTTTCTTAGCTCTACGCAAACAGATTCCACACCTTGTTCTTCCAATCTGAGACCATCCTTTACTAATTTACTGATCGTATGCTTTATTATCTGTGCAAATCCACCTCCTTTTTCTTCTTGTTTATCATTCTTAAATGTTGAATATCCTTGAATATTCACTTCCCAGCCCTGGTCACCATGCAGCTACTTTTCTCTGTAATGACGATTAGATCATACTCATGTCTTTCTATTTGTGCCCTTAGATCATCCACCTTGTTGTGAAAGCTGCATGCATTCAGATAGTGTGCCCTTAACTTTGACTTTTTGACAATATTCCACTTTCAATGCTTTGCTTTAGGAAGTGGAATAGCCATTTATGAGAGCTTTGGATTAATCTGGTCACTGTGGCAAAATCTCCTGCATTTTGTGCTTCTTAAATAGGACACGCCACTTGGTAATAAAATTGGTTTGTGTTGTTTGGGTTCTGGAACAGCACTTGGAATGCACTCCCGTAAAGCAAGGTTGATTGGAAAGGTCAGAACTAATGTCAAAATACAGTGACGGTCTTTGTTAGAGAGCGCGGAGGTGATAAAAAACATTGAATTAATTCCTGAGAGAAAACAAATTACGTTTCATTGATTGTGACAGTGCTAAGTGGCAATTAATATCAATGTGATTGACTGTCTCAGAAACAACAGCCCTTGCACCACGGTTACAGAGAATTGGGCTTTACAAAAATAATGCACTGTGACATTTCTGTGTCTCTAGGTGACATTTCAGTTGTCTTTTTCAACCAGATTGTACAACACACAATAAAGTGTCTCCATGTCCCCCATATAACTGGGGACTGAGTTCATAAGCCTGTATTAGTGCTGATTATCTTGCAGAACGTGCAGCCAAATAATCATGAAATCTGTTTCTTTTCTTTAAGATGCACTCCTAAAAAGCACAGAATATAGATTAGTTTCCTGATGTGTGGAATCACAAACTGATACAGCACAGAAGAGGGTTACTCAACCCATTGTGCTTGGGTAATTGAACTTCCATTGCCCTTGCTCTTTCCCCATTGCCCACTATTTTCTTCCACATATTTATCCAATTCCCATTTGGAAGTTCTTATGAAATCTGCTTCCAACACCTTTATAAGCAGCACATTCTAGATCATACCAATTTGCTTTACCAAACAATTCTTTTCATATCTCCTCTTTTTCTTGTGCCAATTATCTTCATTTGCTTAATGTAGTGCTCCCTCTTCACAGTCAAGCTCGATTGATGTCCCATTCAATTAATTAACTCAATATTGATGTGGGCAGGGAATTTCAAATTGGCCTGGTTTTTCCCAGAAGGAATGAGAGGGTGGAAAAAGCTCTGAGACTGAATCATTGGTTTTACACATCTTCAGAAATTAAGGAAACAGTAAGCACAGGAACTATAGACTTCTACTTTTTGGGACATTAGAAATGAAAAACAATTACTTATACATGAAAAAAGGAAGACTTGCATTTATATAGCATCCTTCATGGCCTCAGATGAAACATGGGCAAGAAGTAAAGATCTGTGCAAGAGAACAGAGCTGTTTGGAATGGTTGCTAAGCATAAGTTTAAAATTCCATAAATCAAATGAAGATATGTTTCAATTTACGACGGTGAGAAGAACTTTAAAAAGTGACATCCAAAAAAGAAAATTGTCAATGTTTGGTCAGAGCTGAAAAGCTACAGACGTCCCTTCTACTGGGAAAATTGGAGGGCAGCTGGTAGAGAGGGGCCCTAGGTGTGTTGGCTGATGGATGTCACGTGGTTCCAGACAGTGGATTTATGGAACAAACACAGAAAACACTGGAAAAATTCATCAGATATGGCAGTATCTGTGGAGAGAGAAAAACAGAGTTAGCATCCCAAGTCCAGTGTGACTTTTCTTCAGAACTGCAAGTGGATATTTGAGGATCTCTCAAACCAGATGAGCATGATTGCACCTTGACAGAAGAAGCAGCAACAGTTAGGCCTCAGAATCCATGAGGCCATTTGCAATGTAGGAAACATGGCTGCCAATGTTCTCACCACGCAAGCAGCAATATGATACTGACTGGGTAATCCATTCTTGCAATGTTGTTTGAGGGATTATTATTGGCCAGGGCACCCCTGTTCTCCTTTGAAATAATGTCAGGGGAACGTTCACATGCATCAAACAGTATCTTCTCTTACAGATGCACCTTTGATCCTCAGAGTTCTGTCCAAGCTGTGCGGCAGCTCCAAAGGTTCATGCCTGCCGATCTGCATGCCAATGCCATGCCAACGCATTCACTTCCGGTTTCTCCAGCCAGACACAGGCTTCAGAGGTCCACACAGCAGCTGGGGAAATCCAAGAGTAAGTGGATAGATTATGAGTAAAGACTAGATTAGCTTCTCAACTCCTGGGTACAAAATCCAGCCTGGGACTCAAGTGAGTGCTACACTGTCAACCCTGTTCCCTCAAATTTACAGACATATGAACAAGGAACAAAAGTAGGCCATTCAGCCATTAAATAAGTTCACGGTTGCTCTGATTTTAACTCCAACTCTACATTCCTGGAGTCTAGAAGAGTCAGAGGTGACTTAATTAAAACATATCAGATTCTGAGAGAACTTGTCCAGGGGGATTTTTAAAGGATGTTTCCTCTTGCGGGACAATATAGAGCTAGGGGTCACTGGTTAATAATAACTGGTCACCCATTTAAGACAGAGATGAGGAAAAAATTTTTTCTCTCAGAGGGTCGTGGGTTTTTGGAATTCCCTCCCTCAAAACTCAGTGGATGCAGAATCTTTAAATATTTATAAGCCAAAGGTAAATAGATTATTGATTACCAAGCGGATGAACAATGTGGGTGGCACAGTGGTTAGCACTGCTACCTCACAGCGCCAGCGACCTGGGTTTAATTCCACCCTCGGGTGACTGTGTGGGTGTCCTCCGGGTGCTCTGGTTTCCTCCCAGAGTCCTAAGGTGTGCAGGTCAGATGGATTGGCCATGCTAAATCGTCCATAGTGTTCAGGGATGTGCAGGCTGGGTGGGTTAGCCATGGGAAATGCAGGGTAGATGGGGTGAGTCTGGGTGGGATGCTGTTTGGAGAATCGGTGTGGAATTGATGGGCTGAATTGCCTGCTTCCACACTGCAGGGATTCTGTTGGGGATACACAGGAATGCAAAGTTGGGGTTAAAATCAGAGCAACCAAGAACTTATTTAATGGCTGAATGGCCAACTTTCATTCCTTATGCATATGTCTGTAAATTCGAGGGAACAGGGCTGACAGTGTACCACTCACTTTAGTACCAGGCTAGATTTTGTACCCAGGTGTTGAGAAGCTTTTTATTCAGCTTTTATTCAAGTGCTGGCAATTAAACCACAAGCATTATATATATATATCTCTGATTTTCAGTATTGGAAAATATTCCTGATGTGGCTAATGTTTATTGTGTCAGCCCAGCGGGGTGGTGGGGCAGAGAGAAGAGGGATAACCCTCTCTAATCCGAGTGAGTGGAAAAACAATTCACACCATACACAGCAAGACAGAAACCTTTGATTTATAAGGGACAACAAGGTGCAGGGCTGGATGAACACAGCAGGCCAAGCAGCATCATAGGAGCAGAGAGGCTGACGTTTCCGGCCTAGACCCTTC
>NC_063350.1:7777380-7788632 GCF_021869965.1 Rhincodon typus
AAAGGACCGAAACGTCAGCCTTCCTGCTCCTCTGATGCTGCTTGGCCTGCTGTGTTCATCCAGCTCTACACCTTGTTATCTCAGAATATCAGTGCTGGTGGCTTGAAACTTGTAGGAGCTTATTGGCAAAATTAAACAAATGGCACAGGTCAGAGAAACATGGAATGACTACAAAAAGTCAAGGAACTGCCTTTGGACAGAGCACTCGCCATGATGATAATGGTGAGAGAAATATGACACGTGAAGGAAAGAGTTTGAATTTGTACTTTTTTTTAGTTCCTTCTATTAAAATCATACCAGTTGCCTGTAATCAGTTAATTTGTATAGCCCACTTAGCTTCAGTTCTAAATAAGATAAAGAATCGTTGTAAATTATTCAAGTAAAAATGGCGACGTTATTATCCAAAAATATGAATACAATGTTTATAAGTAAGTAAGGATAAAAGACACTTGGAAAGATGAATGTATGATCAGTCCCTTGTCATTGCAGGGTTTGTTTACTCTTTCCACGGTCAAAAAGTTGAGTTCAGAATTTAGCGGCTGTGATGACTTCCATTGTTGAATAATTGCTTGTGCAGCTAGACTCAAGAGATAAAGCAGGCTTTTGAGTGAGAGATAGAGAGAGCATTTTTCTCCCCCTCACTAGTTCTGCAGTTGTGTCATATTGCCTGGACACACTCAACAGAGCAGTTTTTGATTTCTGAAAGCCTTTCTCCCTATGCTCCCTGAGACTGAGAACTCCAGACTCCTTCCTGGGGATTTAACAACGTAGTGTCTAAAAGCCTGACTTATTACTACCAAAGGAAAATGGCTGCTCTGCTAATTAATCAGTATTCCACTGAGCAAATTCAATTATGCTGAAATTCCCTGTAAAGTCTGCCAGTCTCCGGTTCTCTCAGAAGCTTTGAATTCTCACATATTTTGAAAGAAGGATTGTGCTGCTCAAAGGTTAGTAAAATTCTGAATGCCCCCCCACCCTTTTGTGATTGATGCTGAGATAACACATCAGTCTGTCAGATTTTTGACTGCACTGTATCAAAAACAATGGTCACGTAGTTTCCGAACCCATCTTGTAGGAACATGTCCAAATTCAGATTAAACTGCTTTGCAAAGTATAGAGTATTAAAGTATCCAGTCCTGGTCACTTCAGGAACTTGGACATGACTGTATTTATTACCCATCCATAAGTGCCTTTGAAAACGTGTTGGTGACCTGTTTTCTTGAACCAAACCTTTTAACATGCCAAATCTCTTGATAGAAAGTTAAGTACTTATGGAGTATAGTTACTGCTGTAATGGAGGACAAACAGCAACAGATAGCAGAATCAACATTCTAATAGGACCAAGTCATCTGTTAGTTTTGATGATATTTGTTAATGGATAAATATTATCCAGGATATCTACAGGGAAAATTACCCTGTTCTTCTTCACATGAATGCCATACCAACTTTTACATCCACCTTGAAAGGCAGATCAGCCTCATTTAATGTCTCATCATTTTTTTATTCACTCGTGGGACATGGGCATCACTTGCTAGTCAGCATTTGTTATCTGTCCTTAGTAATCTGAAAGATGGCATCTTTAAAATTGCGGCTCTACATTGCACTGGAGCCTGGATTAGGCACACAAGTCCCAAGACTGGGGCTGAACATGTGACAGGATAGATATGGTTTTCAGGAAAATGGGGAAAAAGCAGAAGATTGCCATTAGGTCATAAAACAGGAGCAGGCACGATGGAGCATCTTCTGCACCTTCACAATTCTGTGATTCTGTGATAACATTCTGACCCATAACCAAGACTATTGTCATTGAATGGCAGCTGTATAAAACAGGTGGATAAAAATCTGGTGACCTGTGAACCCTTTGGGATCTTCTATCTTCCAAAGAAACCAATGTGGAAGGTATCTTTAACCAGGCTACTGGGTTATAAATATCAACCCTGATCTCCAATTGCCAGATCATCAATTCTGAAACGTAGATGGGAGTTGCACATGGGTACACTGTGAAATTCCAATTGTAACAGGTGCCAAAGGGATTGATGGGAAATTGAAGATTCTGCATACATTGGAACCCTTCGAAAGTCTCCATTTAAATTAGAGAATCGGAGCGTTCTGCTACAATTAGGTAAACAGTTATGTTTAAGGAAATGTTAGACTATTAAATACCCAGTCAAATTCCTGCACCCGCCCCACCCCACCCCCATCCCGCTCCCTGCCCCTTCAGGAGCTGCCACACCCTGACTTGGCACCTTACCCTCCTGGCAACCTATTCCCTTCCCACTTGGATTCCAACCCACCTCGCACCCAAACGTCTGGCACCCTATTCCTACCCACCTGATTCTATCCCCTATCCCCTATCCACTTGATAGCAAACCTACTTGGCACTCTACCCACTTGGCACCCTGTCCTCTTGGCATCTATCCTCATGAAAAAGGTGGCAAGTTTGCCTTCCCAGAGTGTGTTATGCTACGAGGTGTGTGTCTGCTTTTGAAGGTGGCTGCAAAAATTTTTTATCTGGTTCTGCCAGGCACAGCGATCCTGGGTGAGCTTGCTCCCAAGGCTCAGGGTTTATAGTGAAACTCCTGAGTGAAGCCTTCAGAGTGTTGTTGGAACTCATCCTCTGACCTCACCCCAGACTTTGGATCTCCAAAGAGGGTTCACTTTGGAAAATGAGTGTCGGGCATTCTGGCTACATGAGCATCCCAAACCAGTTGTGACTGTTTTACTGTGCTTGCAATGCCAACTTGAGTAAGCATGGTGTCTGGTATTTCACCCTGACATCTGATCTGCAGGAGCTTCTGAAGGCAGCCAAAATGGAAGTGTTGAGTTTCTTACCATGACGCTAGTGCATAGTCAGAATGGAAATACAGCTGTGCATTTCTGAAGAAGCCCTGATCAGAATCATCTGTCAGAAATGTAGAGCTCTTCCGTTTCATGAAAAAAGGAGAATGTAACCTGCGTGAGATTGTCATTCCTCAGAAAGTCGAGCCTGATCCATTATGTCATTTTCATAAATTACGGCAGTGGTTTGGGATTCACAATTAAGAAACCAAACATCTTTTCAATGCAAATCAAGTGCTAGCGGCTTCATCCTTGAATATGTTAGATGTAATTCCCATTATATTGTCACTGTATCTAACACGAGGGGCTACAATCGTTGCTCCACATCTTGCAAAACTCATACAAGAATCACAATACTCTCCCTCACCAGCAAAATCTTCACCAGGGTCCTTCTGAACTGCTTATTGATCAGGATCTGCTGCTCGAGAGTCAGTGCAGGTGAAAGAGCCGCCCTTATTGTGTTGACAGTGAGACATCTCCAGGAGAAATGCCCAGAACAGAACGTGGTGTCTCTTCACCAGGCTTGATGATCTAAGGTCTTTGACACAGTCAGCTGTTCAATCCTTTAGAGGGTCTTGGAGGAATCCAGCTGCCCTGAGAAATCCATCACAACGGTTTGACAGTTTCATGAGGGCTGCCCACACCTCGTGGCTGAGGTCAATCTTCTGATCCAGTCCCAGTCACTAATTGAATTAAACAGAGCTTTGTGCTGAAGTCATCTCACTTCAGCATGTTTTTCTCCACCATGCTCTCCAATGCCTTCCACCATGGCAATTCCGACGTTGAATTCACATAATGCCTGGATAGGAAGCTGCTCAATCTGACTCCAGGCAAAGATCAAGGTCTCCAAACGGACAGACTTTGTGATTTCCTGTTTGCCAATGTCTGTGCTCTAGTCGCCATTTCAGAGCCAGGCATGCAATGTAGCATGGAACTTGTCCCCAGTGAGCATGACAACTTTGACCTTATGATCTGCATGATGAAAACTGAAGTAATGTTCCAGCCAGTTCCAGGAAAGCCCTTTAGAAAGCCCAAGGTTTCTGTCCATGACCAGACCCTATCAGCACAGCCAAGTTCACTTATCTTGGCAGCACATTCACTTGAGCTGTTTAAATTGATAACAAGACACACACAAGAATTGTCAAAGCAAGTATCGCCTTTGGCAGACTTCCAACACCAGCCAGAGAATAAAGAATAAGTGTGCCAACCAAATTGAAAGTCTATAAAGCAAAAGCTCTTCCAGCACCTTCTCTGCTGCTGGAGGCAGTCCAGAGGAGGTTCACGAGATTGGTTCCATGTATGCAGGATTATTCTTATGAGGAAAGGTTGGCTAGTTTGGGTTTATACTCATTGGAGTTTAGAAGAATGAGAGAAGACTTTATTGAAACATACAAGATACTTAGGGCGCCTGACAAGGTAGATGTTTAGAGGCTATTTTGCCTGGTGGGCAAATCTAGGACCGCAGGAAATAATTGCACAGTTAGGCATCACCGACTTAAAATTGAGTTGAGGAAGAACATTTTCTCTCAGAGGATAGTGAATGTCTGGAATTATTTCCAAGAGGGTTGTCAAGGCTGGGCTATTAAGTATATTCAAGGCCGAGATAGCCGGATTTCTAATCAATAAGGGAATCAAGGGTTGTGGTGATAAAGCAGGAAAGTGAGGTTGAGGATTATCAGATTGGTAATAATTTCATCAAATGAGGGAGCAAACTCGATGGGCTTAATGGCCTCCCTTTTCTCCAAGGTCTTGTGGTCTGACACATGCCAGACTTAAGACCATGTACTGGCTCATAGTAAGAAGCTCAACACTTTCATTTCAGCTGCTTTCAGAAGCTCCTGATAGTCAGATGTCAGGGTGAAATACCAGACACCATGCTTACTCAAGTTGGCATTGCAATCACATTAAAACAGTCACAACTGATTTGGGCTGCTCATGTAGCCAGAATTCCCGACACTCGTTTTCCAAAGTGAACCCTATTTGAGATCCAAAGTCTGGGGTGAGGTCAGAGGATGAGTTCCAACAACACTCTGAAGGCTTCACTCAGGGGTTTCACTATAAACCCTGAGCCCAGGATCGCTGCACTGGACGGAACCAAATAAAAATCTTTGCAGCCCCCCCTTCCAAAGCAGACACACACCAGAGACAGAGAGAAAACACAAGGTGAGGTAATGTAACTGGGCTGACAATCCAGATTCCCAAGCTAATGTTCTGGGGATATGCATTTGAATCCAATATCCAGTTGGTGAAACTGGAATTCGATAAAAATCTGGAATAGTTACCGCTGTCATGTAGCAGAAAAACCAATTTGGTTCACTATATCCTTTAGGGAAGGAAATCTGATGTCCTTACCTGGTCTGGCCTACATCTGACTTCAGAACCACAGCAACGTATAACTCTTAACTGCCATCTGGGCAATTAGGGACAGACAATAAATGCTGGCCTAACCAGCAATGCCCACATCCCATGAACAAATGATTTTAAAAAGTGAAGTCCAAAACCAGCAACTTGTTTAAAATTCAGTCACATTTAGTACACTGTTCTATCTACAGTACAACCCTCCAGGTGTAGATCCACTTTCGTAGTAACATTCTTATCACCTGGAACCCTACCAAACACCACGGATGATGAACATGGATAACCCAGTGTGGAGCTGGAGGAACACAGCAGGCCAGACAGCATCAGAGGAGCAGGAAAGCTGACATTTCGGTTCGGGACCCTTCTTCAGAAATGTCAATTTTCCTGCTCCTCTGATGTTGCCTGGCCTGCTGTGTTTCTCCAGCTCTACACTGAGTTATCCCTGACTCCAGCATCTGCAGTTCTTACTATCTCTGAGATGATGAACATGGTCATTTTCAATGCAAAGGATGAACAACATTATCCATGTCCACTTTTGTGGCTCTCCACCGCTTTCTCAAAAGCGTTTAGGAATAGGCAGTAAATGCTGCCTAGCCAGTGACACCTAAAAACTGTAAACAACTTCTCTTCAAGAAAAATGTTTAACTTCAGTCAAGCAAGTCCCAAAGCGCTCCACAGTGTTACTGGACCAAAGAATAAACTCCCAGCTGAAGAAAGGGCCTTTGAGGGAAATCAAAGTGGAAGCTTTTCAGCAATAGAGAGAAGTGGACCAGAGATGAGGTGTGGACAGTGAATGCCAGAGCTCAAGGCCTATGCAGAGGAAGGCACTGTAACTAATGATGGGGCAAAGGAAATGGGACAGTTGCATTTATTCAACTGCAATACCCCTGCCTCTGTCAAAGCAGTAATCAACTCAATCCAGCCATTTCTCTATCTGCTGGTCTGAGATACATTGCTTATGAGAAACGAGAATGGGAGGAATGTGAAGGAAGAGATTAATAAAAGTGAATGTCAGCCCATTAGAGGCAGAGACAGATGTAATTATGGTGGGGAATAAGGAAATGCAAAGACATTAAACAAGTACTTTTTTCTACCATCAGAGTAGAAAACAAAACCAGCTGCAGAGATAATCGATAGATCGGCTTTAACCTTCAGAAAACCTGAGGTGCTATCACGGGTTTCTAAGGATTGGAAGGCAGAAAATTGGAAGATATTGGAATTAGAATGTCCTACCTCACCGATAAGTCTTGTGTTCATGTAGTCTTGGTTTATAGGGTACATACATGTCCGTGCAGTTGAGGCCACAGTCAGATCAGCCAGAGTGGAAGGTGTTGGCCAAACTGGATTACCACTTAACTATTAATCCAGATAATGTTCTGGCCTCCTGGGTTTGAATCATGCCATGGCATATGGTGGAACTGGAACTCAACAACGAAATCTAGAATTAAGAGTCTAGTCATGACAATGGAAGCAAATTCCATGTTGGGAAAATCTCATTTGCTTCACTTTAGGGAAGGAAACTTCCTTCCTTCTCGGTCCGGCCTACATGTGCCTCCAAACCCACAACAATTTTGTTGACTCTTAACTGCTTACTGAGTGATAAAGTCAGTGACGCCTGCATTCTGTGAATGGAATGAATAAAAAAAGAGGCAAAACAGGCTCAAGGAGCAAAATGTCTTCGCCTATTTTGAATTCTTGCATTGTTGTTGACCTCCAGACCAGGCAACGTTTTCCTCACTAAAAGATCACATCATCACAACCACCCCCACCCCCACAATTGTTGCATTCCATTTAGACTGTAATGTGTAGGCAATATAACAGAACAATCAGGAACCTGCAAGTTGCTTGAGCTGAAAGTGCTTAAGAGATCATTGTGATAATACCTTTGTTTTCATCCACTCATTCATAGAAAGTGGTCATCACTGGCTAGTCCAACATTTGATGACATCCCTAGTTGCCCTTGTGAAAGTGATGGTGAGCTGCCTTCTTGAACCGCTGCAGTTCAGTTGGTGTAGGTACACCCACAATGTCTTTAGGGAGGGAGTTCCAGGATTTGGGCACTGAAGAGACGGTAATATATTTTGAAGTCAGGAGGAGAACTTGCAGGTGATGATGTTCCCATGTATCTGTTAGTTTTATCCTTCTAACAGGTAGAGTTTGTGGGTTTGGAGGATGCAGTCTAAGGAGACTTGGTGAATTTCTACAGTGCATCTTGTAAAAGGTACACACTGCTGCTGCTGAGTGTTGGTGATGGAGGGAGTGAGTGGTTGTGAATGTGGTGCCAATCAATGGATTGCTTTGTCCTGGCTAATGTCAAGCTTCCTACTGGAGCTGCACTCATCCAGGCAAATAGGAGCATTCAATCACTTCTTGACTTGTGCCTTGCAAATGGTTGAAAGGCTTTGGGGAGTTGAGGGTTGAGTTACTCACTGCCCCATTCCTGGCCTCTTACTGGTCTTCCCATCCTCTATAACTTACAATTATATACACCTCTAAAATATTCATGTCAAAGGATAAAAGGATGAAATTCGAAATCAAGCTGGAATTGCGAGAATTAGGGCAGGATTCTTTTTTTTAAACATAGAGTCATACAGCACAGAAACAGACCCTTTGGTCCAACCAGTCCTTGCCAAACATAATCCCAAACTAAACTAGTCCCACTTGCCTGCTCCTGGCCCATTTCCCTCCAAACCTTTCCTATTCATGTACTTATCTAAGTATCTTTTAAACGTTGTAACTGTACCCATTGCTTCCTCTGGAATTTTATTGCACACGCAAACCACCCTCTGTGTAAAAAATTTGCCCTCTATGACTTTTTTAAATCTCTCTCCACTCACCTTAAAAATGTCGCCTTGTCTTGAAATTCCCCATCCTATGGATTAACCTTATCTATACCCCTTATGATTTTATAAACCTCTATAAGGTCACCTCTCAACTGCCCTCAGTCCAGCTTATTCAGTCTTTATGACTCAAACTTTCTATACCCAGCAACATCCTGCTAAATCTCTTCTAAACCCTCTCTCGCTTAATAATATCCTTCCTATAACTGGGTGACCAGAATTGGACAAAGTCTATTTTTACTAACTGCTCATTGCTAGTTGCTGTTTCAGAATATAGCTAAGGGTCTTCCTTTCGAACTATTGAAATCTGTAGAGTGAAGCTATTCTTACAATGGTGCTAGGTAGAGAGTGCCAAGATCTTGGCTCAATGACGATGAAGGAGCAGTGAGAAATGTCAAAAGTCAGTATGATATGGGATTTGGTGAGAATTTTGGTTTGATGTTGTTTGCATGCATTGCTGCCAAAACATAATGTCATATAGATACATCCTGAAAAGATTTTTCAAAACTAGAGAGCAATTAATCATGGGAGATACTTAAGAACTTAACCACATCAGAAAAGGAGGAGTGGGCCATTTGGCCCTTCTTCAGGCCAGTTCCATCCTTCAATAAAAACACGGCTGATCTACCACCTCAGTTCTGCCTTCCCAAATTATCCCCACTTTCCTTACATTGTGGCGCACCCAAAACTCGATTTACCTTGGTCTTGAATATGCTCAGAATTCACTGCTGTCTGGGGTCGTGAATTACAAAAATTTACAACCTTTGGAGTGAAAGGTTTTCACAATCTTAAATGGCCAATCCATTTTTCTGAGACTGTGAGTCCCTATTCTAGGTTTCACAGCCAGGAGAAACATTTTCTCAGCATTTATCCAGGGAAGCCCCTTAAGAATGCTATACATTTTAATGAGATCAGATCTCATTCACCTAAACTCCAGAGGATATAGACTGAATTTGCTCAATCAATGTGCAGTGGCCCAGAGTCTAGTACATTATCAGGAGGATATAAATAACACTTCTGATTTCTGAAGAAGGGTCCAGACCCGAAACGTCAGCTTTCCTGCTCCCCTGATGCTGCCTGGCCTGCTGTGTTCATCCAGCTCTACACCTTGTTGTCTCAGATTCTCCAGCATCGGCATTTCCTACTATCTCTAAATAACACTGGAGGAGGATTATCAGAATAGATTGAACAGGCTGGGACTTATTTATCTCAAAATGGGAAGGTTGACATGGTGACCTCATAGAGGCCTTTAAGGGGGTGGTAGAAGGTGTTTCCTCTTCATAGAATCCATACAGTGTGGAAGCAGGCCATTTGGCCCATCAAGTCCACACTACACCTCCGAAGAACATCCTACCCTATCCCTGTAACGCTGCATTTCCCATGACTAATCCACTTAGCCTACACATCTCTGGACAATTTATCATGGCCAATCCAACTAACCTACACATCTTTTGACTGTGGGAGGAAACACAAGCACCCTGAAGGAAACCCACGCAGACACGGGGAGAATGTGCAAACTCCACACAGACTGTCACCTGAGGCTGGAATCAAACCCAGGTCCCTGGCACTGTGAGGCAGCGGTGCTAACCACTGAGCTACATGCCACCTAATTTTTAAAGGAGATCAGAACCAGCCATCATAAATATAAAATAGTCACTAATCAGGAATTCAGGACCATAAGATCTAGGAGCAGAATTAGGCCAATTCAGCCCATTGAGTCCGCACTTCCATTTATCAGGAGGAACTACTTAGAATGTGGAACTCATTATCAATAGAGATAACAAGGTGTAGAGCTGGATGAACACAGCAGGCCAAGCAGCATCAGAGGAGCAGGAAGGCTGACGTTTCGGGCCTAGACCCTTCTTCAGAAGGGTTTTCACAGATTCTCCAGCATCTGCAGTTCCTACTACCTCATTATCACTAGAGGTGGTTGAGGTGAGAGCATATGATGTTTTTAAGGGGGAGCTGCATAAACATTTAAAGAATACAAGATACATCGGAGAAATTAAATGAAGAAGGCTCGAACAACATTCAAGGGAAGCACAAACATTGGCATGGATTAGTTGAGTTTGAAAGGCTTTTCCTCTGTTGCAAATTTTAATTAATGTTGTGCAACTGAACAATTAGAACATAATGTACAGGAGTCAACTTGCTATTTTTAAATTTGCACTTTGTTATTCTGTTTGTTTTTGTGATCTGCGCTCCACTAATGGATGTGCTGTCTGTCGAGTTTAATAAAACCTTTGGTAGTGCAGTCCTTGCATATTATTGAAAAGAATGAAAATGTTGCACATTCTTTGCCTTTCAGTCATCAGGACGAATGCAAGAACGCCAAATTTATGTTTCCAGGGCAATACCTTGGCCAATCAGAGTCGACTTGCCAACAATCAGCATGTTTTGTCGTGTGGTAGAAATCATTGAGATTGTTTGAAATTTGGCATTCTTGTACTTGTCCTGATGAGTGTGACAGGAAAATGATTCTGCAACATGTCTCTCCTTTCACTTAGATCTTTTGTATCTTTCATGTTGACAGAAAATAGTACAGATACAGTCTTCAATGTATCTGAAAGTGATGAGGGAACAAGTTTGAGTAGGACTGGGTAAAAGAAACATCCTATACAAAGATAAGGCATGGCTAGGGTCCACATGGGTTCCCCATCACAACATCTTTTTTATTGGATGAAGGAGGTGGAGTCAAAAAAGACGCGGTTTACTATGAGAACAGGTTAACTGGCAGGAGGGAAGCAGTTGATGGGGACACGTTGGGGTTCTATTCTTGGAAGACGCAGTAGGCCCAGAGACTACACAGGTTATAGATGGAATTGAAAAGGAAACAGTCAAACTAGCAGAGGGCATTGGAATAAATGCAGATATTGCTTAGTGGAAAATTGAAAAGAGGAGAAAAAATAAAGTTGATATTGGAAGAATTACACTTCGTGAGGTTGAGACAACAGACCTCCAGAGCAGTCCTCTTTACAGAGTTTGGGAAGGAGGTAGAAACCTCTTTTCTGTGACTCTGGAGAAGATGCATGTGATGTCCATTCATATGCATGAGGCCCTTTGTTATGAATCAAGCTGCAGGGACTGAATGGTTTGAAACATAATGCAAATAATGCCATTTAAATTCATAGATAACAAGGTGTAGAGCTGGATGAACACAGCAGGCCAAGCAGCATCAGAGGAGCAGGAAAGCTGACGTTTCGGGTCTGGACCTTC
>NC_063350.1:7789132-7802711 GCF_021869965.1 Rhincodon typus
CTGAGCTTTTCCAGCAATTTTGTTTTTGTTCCTAACCTTGTCAGTGTTGCCCATACCATGAACAGATAAACAGTGATTTTCATACCAATGGCCATCTCCAACAAGACAGAAACTCACTATTGGCATTACCAAAGAATTCCTCATTGTTAATATCCTGAGGGCTACCAATGACCAGAAAGACAACTGGACTACCCAAATAAATAGTGGCTACGAAATCATGTCAGATGTTCGGAATCCTGCAATGAGTAACTCACCTCCCAACTTCCCAAAAACTATCCAACATCTGCTAGGCCCAAGTCAAGATAGAATACTCACCACTTTCCTGGAGGGATGCAGCTCCACAACACACAAAAAGTTTGACACCATTCAGGGCAATGGGGCCTTCTTGATTAGCGCCACATCCACAAACATTCATATGACATTGCAGCACTCCCCCAGTCCTGGCAATCAGAAAATGTTAACCGAGAAATCTATAGCCCTAGCCCTGAAGGAGACAGGAGTGTAACATGCAGAAAAATCAAACTGTACACTTATTTTCTGTGAAATAAATTGTAACTCACTATTGCTGGTAAGAGAAGTTTATGGTGTAGTGTAGGGTTAGCGCAGTCAAGGTATCATGCCAGCATGTTTAATATTTTAATGGTTTTAGACAATAAATAAATAAAACCCCATGTCATCATGAGGAATAAATCATTTGACAGAAATATTAAACATTTGTTGGAATTCCTTAAATTGATTGACAATGAGTGGGCAAGAGATTTGTCCATAGTGGGAGATCCTGGGTCAATCAATCTGGATTTACACACATCACAGTTAACGTATTTTATCTCCCAGGTGAAGTTTTACAATATTGTATCACAACATCAGTGAATCATGGTAAAAGTGCCATTGCAATCAAATCATTGTTCTACTGGGGTACCAGGAGAATTATCCTGAACATGCACGTGTTTTTAAAATATCAGTATACATTTATACAACTTGACTATTTGTGTGCAGTGGATATTAAGATTTCACGTTTATTTTTAGTTTTGGATGCAAAAGAACTTTCAATTTGTCATTTTTTGTGGAGTGCGTTTCTTACTTTTAGCCAGTTTGTGTGCTCACCTTTCTGCTTCTGTATATCATTTCATTGATAGATAAATCTAACAAGGTATTTTTAGCCTGTGTGCGCTGGGGTGGTGACAATATTTTGAATTTGCATTGTGGGAAGATGGAACACAGAAGGACAAAGTGGGTGTGTCACATTCTTCAGAAATTAATGTATCACAATGAAAGATTCATGCTAAACTTGGACACATTGACCTAAGTTTGACAAAAAGTATATAGGTTTTTATCATCAAAGATTTTGTTATGCTTGTGGGTTCTAGTGTTTTGAGGTGAAGACGGAAAGACTGCAGGAATGAAATGAAGACTTAGAAAAAGGTGAAAAAGAAATTCATGAAAATGGACCCAGGGAGTAGGGATTTTCACTGAGGATAAATTGGAGAAGCTGGGTCTGGTTCTGCGTAGGGACAGTTGTGAGGAGATTTGATGGGAGTGTGACAAATTATCAGTTTTACAATCCAACAGGTTTATTTAAAATCACAAGCTTTCAGAGTACTGCTCCTTCTTCATGTTGAAATGAAGTGTTTCATTTCATCTCATGAAGGGGCAGCGCTTTGAAAGCTTGTGATCTTAAATAAACCTGTTGGACTGTAACCTGGTGTCGTGTGCTTCTAACTTTGTCCACCCCAGTCCAACACCGGTACCTCCACATCATTACAAATCACCAGCAATCGAGACAAAATAGAGAGAAACTTTACACATTGGCAGCAGGCTTGAGAATCAGAGGGCACTGACTTAAGGTGGATCTACAGTGAGGCGAGGTAAAATTCTGATAAAGAGTGTAAACCTGAAATATCGACTTTCCTGCTCCTCTGATGCTGCCTGACCTGCTGTGTTCCTCCAGCTTCACACTGTATTAAGGTAAAATTCTGTTTCATAGCAAGTGGTTAGGATATGGAATGCTTAAAGTGTACTGCGTGGGAGACAGATTCACAAAAGAAATTGGATAAATATCTTAAGGGATAATATTTGCAGAGATACAGGGAAAGGACAGGGATGTAGGGCTAGCTGAGTTACAGAGAGCACATATGTATTTGATTAGCCAAATGGTCTCCTCTGTGCTGTGCCATTCTACAATTCAGCAGCTAGGTTGGGTCAAAACATTGGCTCACTATTATCTTCTGAAAGGCAGTTAGGGATGGGCAATAAATGCTGGCAACATCCACGTTCCATGAACAAATAATAAAACCGAATCAGTTTTTATAGATGCACCCTAGAAAGCCTCCTACCTTTTAAAGTTTTGGCAAAGATCTGTAGCTCGGGTTCTGGATGAGATTGTTGACTTGCTCACTGAGCTGGCTTGTTTTTGTTCAGAACAAAAACAAGGCAGCTCGGCGAACGAGTCAACAACCTCAAGTCTCCTATCTGGATGCATCACAGTGTGGTATGGCAACTGCTCTTCCCAAGACCACAAGAAACTGCAGAGAGTTGTGAACACAGCCCAGTCCAATACACAAACCAGACTTCCATCCATTGACTTCATCCTGCTGCCTCGGGAAAACATAGTCAATGAGCCCTCCCACCCTGGTTATACTCTCTTCCATCCTCGTCTGTTGGGCAGAAGATATAAAAGCTTGTACGCACGAATGAACTGATTCAAGAACAGCTTCTACCCTACTGTTATCAGACTTTTGAATGGACCTCTTTAATGTTAATGTTGATCTCCCTCTGCACTTTGGCTGCGGTTGTAACACTGCATTCTGTACTCTGTCCTGCTACCCTCACCTCTACATCACTGTTACCCTGATGCATTTTGTATGGTATGATCCGCCTGTAGACCGTGCAAAACAACACGTTTCACTGTGTCTTGGTACATGTGACAACAATAAATCAAAACAAATTCTACACCAATCAAAATCAAATGTAATATTGCGATATGAATGAAATACAAACTGAATTACAATATGCTTAATTTTTTAAGAATGTTTTTATTTGAAAAATATTCTACATTATATGAATATTACAGAAAGAAGTTCAAAATTGAAGGATTTCATTGTGCAAGCCAGATAGGAAATACTACACATTAGTATAATCGGGCCTCCCACTGTCAGGCATTGATACATGAACATGGGTTTCTATACAATCAAACTCAATATCATCAGTTAGCATCAGAATACATACTATACATTCAATTGCCATTTATCCATTAGAAGAGGGAGTTGGTTAGCTCAGCTGGCTGACAATGCAGAGCGATGCCAACAGTGTGGGTTCAATTCCTGTACCCAGCTGAGTTTACTGCGAAGGTCCCACCATCTCAACCTTGCCCCTTGCCTAAGGTGTGGTGACCTTCAGGTTAAACCACTACCAGTTGTCTCTCTTTCTCCCTTTCTCTAATGAGAGTTTAGGAACTGAGGAAGTGGTAGACACAGGCACAGTTACAAATTTAAAAGACACTTAGGTAAGTACATGAATAGGGAAAGTTTGGAGGGATATGGGCCAGGGGCAGGTGGGTGGAACTAGTTTAGTTTGGGATTATGTTCAGCATGGACTGGTTGGACCGGAGGGTCTGTTTCCGTGCTGTATGACTATGGTGACTTTATCTTTCATATCCATTATAAGATAAAACCCAGCTACAGTTGATAGCAGCAGTGCAAGTCTTCTGAACCAGGCAGATTGGGGTGGTTCAAGAAGGCAGTATTCCATTATCTTCTAAAGGGCAATGTATGATGGGTGATGAATGTTGGCCTTTATTTGGTGATTGAATGAATTAAAGATTTAAAATAATTAGGAATTTGGAAATAACAGCAGGGTAATGACTCAAAGAAGATTCTGAAGAGGTGTTATACCAGACTCAAAATGTTAACTCTGTTTCTCTCTCCACAGATGCTGCCAGACCTGTTGAGTTTCTCCAGCATTCCCCTGCTTGGAACAGCTGGGAAGGTTTAGAGGATGAGGGAGATTAGAGATTACAGATGTTGTAAAACAAATGCAAAGGGAGTGGTAAGGGTTGCAGCAAAGTACTTTCAAAAGTGTAGTCACTGTAAAAAATGCAGCTTGTAATTTGCACACAAATAACAACGTGATGGGTGCAGATAATCAGCTTCCAGTCAGATTATAGGTAACGGAGTCATAGAATAGAATTCCTACAGTCTGGAAGCAGGCCATTCAGCCCACTGAGTCCACACTAACCCTCTGAAGAGCATCCTATCCAGACCCAGACACCCTACCTCCTCATCCCCATAACTCCACATTTCCCATGGGTAATCCACCTAGCCTACACATCCCTGGACACTAGGGGGAATTTAGCATGGCCAATCAACCTAGCCTGCACATCTTTGGACTGTGGGAGGAAACTGGAATACCCAGAGGAAACCCATTTGACACAGGGGAACATACAGTCACCTGAGGGTGGAATCAAACCCAGATCCTTGACACTGTGAGGCAGCAGTGCTAACCACTGAGCCACTGTACCACCTTACTGAGCCACTGTGTCGCCATTTGAGCCACATTTGAGCCAAGGCTGCCACTAATAAAGGCTGCCTTTTCTGGGAGATAACTCTACAATTCTCAGGTATTACTGAGGAAGGGAACCAGAGCCTAGATCAAAAATGTAAAATGCTACGGCACTACCTTCAGGTAAGTCTGAAGCAAAGCCATGAGGTGATTTGCAAAGATGACAAGTTTAATATTGAGCTATTGCTGGACTAAGTAAATATGGTCTGTAAGCACAGTACATGAAGTGTAGGCAGTTCTTGGTAAGTTTTATGATATGGGCAGCAGGGTTTAATGTTAGCGTCTGGAAGGTGAATTGCATTCATAATTCAAACATTGGTTACCTGATAATATTGAATAATGCTGCCGATCCCAGGTTTTACTAATGGTGTATGGAGTACAAAAGCAAGGAAGCTCTAAAACACTGGTTTAGCATCAACTAGAGTATTGTGTCCAATTCTGAACACTGCACTTTAGGAAAGATGTTTATAATAACTAGAAACAACAGTTACATGGATAGAATGACAAAACTGTAGCTGTTTTCCTGAGAGAGGAGAAGGTTGAGAGGAGGTTTAATAGAGATGTTCAAAATCATGAGGAGTCAGCGCTGAATAGGTCGAGTTCCCAATAATGAATAAACTGAGGACACTGATTTATAGACAGAAGAATGAAAGGTAACAGGAGGAAGATTTCTTTTATGCAGCGAGCAATCAAGATCTGGAATGCACTGTCTGAGAGTGTGATGGAGGCAGATTCAATCATGGCTTTTGAATCATCACAGGGTTATGGGGAAAAGATTGGAGAGTGGCACTAGCTGAGGTGCTCTTGCAGAAAGCCACCATGGGAATAAAGGCTGAATGGCCTCTTTCTCCACTGTAACCATTCTACAATTTTACACAAGCAATAGCAGCACTAGGCTGTATGACCTACAAGCCCGCTTTGCCATTCAATAAAATCACAACCAAACTTTAATATCAACCCCTCATCTTTGCTTTATCCCCACTATCACTTGGTGACTAGAGATCAATCAATCTCAGTTTTGAAAACAATCAATGGTTGTGCATTGACAGCACTAGAAGATAGAGAATTCCAAATATTCACAACCCTTTTGAGTGACGAAATGTCTTTTCAGCTTTATGTAGGGACTACAATCACCTACTGCAGATTCTCCAACCAGGGGGAAAGCGGCATTTACCCTGTTATACCCTTTCTTGTGTTTCAAAGCAACCACTTAATTCCCATTCTTCTAAACACCAGAATACACTTAATCTCTCCCTATAAAACAGCTCTCTCATGCCAGGAGTCAATCTAGTTCATCCTCCTCGAAGGACAAGGACCTTCTTACGTAGTTGACAACTCAGTTTGACAGAATTAATGCCATACTCAGTTCACAAGTGCTTAACCAATGAAAAGTTGCTCTGATAACTGTTTTCCAATGGTATGTTCAACTGATTTTAAACTTCATACACTGCTGACATAATAGCACATGAATGTTTGAAGTTTCAAGTTTGAAACAAACTCAGAAACAGTAACTGCTGGAAGTTTGGATGGCTCAGCAGAAAATCACATGGAAATTCGTCACTTTGTGCATTTAAAGTATAGTAAAAGATTATTAAAGAGGATTTTCTACAGAGTAACGAGCAGAGAAATGACTGGCATACCAGATCATGATTGAGAGCAGGAGTATCAAATCACAGTATGCTCCAGCGCAGGGAGGTCTTTTAGCTCGTTGGATTATCAGGTTGGAAGCAATCAGGTCCCAACACTCTGCTTTATGCTGTACACTTGCAAATGTTCCCTCATCAAGGGGTTATCCAATTCCCTTTTGCAAGCTCCAATTGAATCTGTTTCCACGGCTCTTTAATGCACTGAATTTCACATTATAACAACTTGTTATGTTTAAATAAACTTCCCTCATCTGCTGTTCACTTTGTTTGTATTAAACATGGTTTTGAAGGACGGTCTACTGTTCTGAGTAGTGTTTGTTTAACCAGACTGTACGTTCACTGTTGCACAGTCTGCGTGTGTGTGTCTGTGCCAGTCATGAGTGTTCATTTTCACTGTAACCATGTAATAATGTGATTTGACCCAAATTGAAACATTCTGCTGTTGTATTTGGACAGGAATAGGAAATACCCCATTATCAACATCAGTTGATGCTACATCAACATCAGTCCATCAACATAAAGATGTGCATAAGGTTAGCCCTGTTGGTTAAGTGTTGGCACAAACTAACACCAACAGCAAAGGTTTGATCCCTGTCCTGGCTGAGGTAGTTTGTATGGACCTAGCTCCTAAACTGGCTCCAAAGTGCACTAACTGCCAAGTCACCCAAACATCATGGACCTCTGGGATCATGTAAAAAAGGCTGAGAGAGTAGGGGCAGCTGAAATCACCAGTTTCATCAAATTCCTTAGTGCAAGGTTAGTTTAGAGCAATCTTTGAAATCACTTACAGTTTGGACAAGGGCTTCCCAAATTGTGGATTATGAGCTGTAGGGGAATCTCGAGACAACATTCTAAGGTCATGTACTCTGAGGCAGTTCAAACCAAGTGCTATCAGTTGCCGCACACCTTTAATACTTTGTTTCTTTCTAATGGTGGACGTGGCCAGACACTGAGATCTTTGAGGCCTGCTTCCTGCTCCAAAAATAAAAAGGGAGGTGTTTTCTTCCCAAAAACCCTGCAACTTAAAGACTTGCCAGAGGATGTACCCACTCAGCAGCTGAAGCCCACTCTCCAGATTCAACACCTAGAGGTCAGGTGAAGACACAGGCATTAAAATGGTGGTACACGGGGAAATTGTTTGGAAAGCACTGGCTTAGATATCCGAAAATAATGAGGAGCGCACCACTATGCAGACACACATAAAAAAAATTTAAAATGCAAATAACTGATCCATGCAGTTGAGACATTTTCTCCCCAATGCTGATCCAGCTCCGATGCTTGTCAATCTAACACCCAAGAAACTTTTTGCTGCAGCTATGATGCACAGAGATGTTTCATTCTAAGAAACAAGGCTTAAATCTTTCTGAGGAAGGGTCACCGAACCCGAAACGTTAACTTTTTTTTCTTCACAGAGGCTGCCAGACCTGCTGAGCTTTTCTAGCAACTTCTGTTTTGTTTCCTGATTTACAGCATCCGCAGCTCTTTTGGTTTTTCTTAAATCTTCCATTCTCTCTTTTTTAACACAATCTGCAAATATTTAGCACCTTTACTGCAGCAAAACATCAAAAGATAATTTACAAGAGCTTTATGAAGTGAAATTTGACATGGAAGCTAATGAGGGATTTGTTTTTGTCGGGGGATTTCCAAGCCAATCTGCTAAGTCTGAAGCGACAATACATTGGTACAGATTAGTTACAGACAGTTCCTGGGGTGTGAATGGGCTCTATAGAGTCCATTTGCATGTGGATTTGTACACATGTTGGAATGCAATACAGCCATTCATAAGCATGGGAAATATGTGTATATCGGGTCTTTAAAACCATGCATGGGAGTGTGTTTGTAAGTACAAATGAGGGTTTGTAAATTGGGGATGCCCTGTACTACTCTCTACAGAGCTCATATCTCCACTCCAAGTAATCCCAACCTTAAACTGGGGTCAGGGGGCTCTTCTTATATAGACATCATTGAAGATATTTATCATAGACCTGTTCAGATGTGTTACAATACATGTCTGGAGAGGTGGGACTTAAGCCTGGGTCTCCTAGCCCAGAGGTAGGGACATAACCATTACACCATAGAACTTTGCAGAAACTATTTTATGCGTGACAGATTGTTAAAATCTGGACTTAGATAGTGGACTCCTGACTTAAATTATCACGGTGTTCCTCTGCTTCACTGTGTCCCACAAAGACACCTAGGGTCTTTCCTGACTGACCTCCCTCTCCAATTACTGACTTTTCCAATCCTGCCCAATTTCTTGCTTACTTTGCAAGGTACAATTTCAGTGCTGACCTAAACTGCAGAATCAGCTTTTTAGCAGGAAACCATCTTCTGCCCAGCAACATCCTCCTCCTTCCCCTGATCAGAGAAGTGCCATTCCCATTGGCTTCATCAGGTCAGTATTGTAGCAGCTAAAATCTCTCCATTTTGGTTCAGGGGTGGAGCAGGGAGTCTGATGGATCAGTGCCTGATGTGCTGTGAGTTAAAAATCAGGCTGTAGGAAGCTACTGACATTCTTTCATCAACAACCTGCCTCAAGTTTAACTTTTAACAGTTGAATTACAGCACAGGCCTTGACAAAGCTTTTCATTCCATTTACAATTATCTGCACTTCTTAGGCTTCAGCAAAACAACATGTTCCCACATTAAAGGAGTTTTATTAAAGGAGTACAATGTAGGGTATGCAGGGTAGTTTGATCTTAGTAGGATACTTGGTTAGCACAACATCGTGGGCTGAAGGACATGTACTGTGCTATACGGTTCTATGTTCTATGTTCATTGGGCATCATAGGGGAACATCATGCCCCATCAACTACTAGTCAATGTGCTTACACCCACAAGTGCCAGAGAGAGTGGGTCAGCTAGAACTGATTGAAGTACAACAAATAAGAACAGTTAATTCTCAAATTCTCAAATGCACGTTTTTGTTGTCAATGAAAGACTGACATGTTGAACACTGAAACAAGCACAGAGAATGCTGGAGAAACTCAGCAGCATCTATGAAGACAGAAACAGAGTCAACATTTCAAGTCCAGCACTCTACACTTGAAATTTTCTTTAAGTTTAAGCTCCTTACTTGGAGGATATTTTCAGGGGAGAGACTGACCCACTCTGGCTGTAAGTTCGTGGGATCATCCTGGGATGAGATGAGTGGACTTTGCAGAATTGGGAGTCTCTGAGGGGATAATCTCTGGAGGTGATAGAGTCATAGAGTCATACAGCATGGAAACAGACTCTTCTGTCCAACTCGTCCATGCCAACCAAGTTTCTCAAACTAAACTAGTCCCATTTACCTGCATGTGGACCATAGCCCTCTAAACCTTTTCTATTCATGTATCTATCCAAAAGCCTTTTAAATGTTGTCGCTGTAATGCATCTACTACTTCCTCTGCCAGTTCATGCCACACACAAACTACCCTCTGTGTGAAAAAGTTGCCCCTCCGATCCTTTTAAAACTTTCTCCTTGCATCTTAAAACTATGGCCCTGTAGTTTTGGGCTCTCCCACCCTGGGGAAGGACCTTGGCTATTTACCTTATCTATGCCTTTCATGATTTTATAAATCTATATAAGGTCAACCCTCAACTTCTTACACTCCAGTGAAATAAGTCCAAGCCTATCCAGCCTCTCCTTATAGTTCAAACCTTCCAGTCCCAGTAACATCCTCATAATATATTTTCTGCATCCTCTCCAATTTAATAATATCTGAGATGGATTTGGTGAAATGTTGGTAATGATGCTGACTTGCCACATCCTCAACGGCAGTTAGGGACAGGCGATAAACATTGACATTGACGCCAACATCCTACCAATTAATTAAGAACCTGAGGGGAAACTTTTCTATGCAGAGGGTAGTACGTATAGAGAACCAGCTGCCAGACGAAGTGGTAGAGGTGAGTACAATTACAACATTTAAAAGACATTTGGAGAGATACCTGGATAAGAAAGTTTGGAGGGATATGGGCCAAACACTAGCAAATCGGTCTAGTTCAGTTTAGGAAACATGGTCAGCGTGGATGAGTTGGGCCGATGGGCCTGTTTCCTGATGTATACTTCTATGATTCAAAGTTTCTATCAAAGGAACATAAGGATGAGAGGTCAGATGTTCTGGGGATATCTTGACAAACCAGTTCTACATTGTCTACTGTGCTTCTTATTTCAAAGTCCCACAGGTTTGTATTGAGATGCACTGACTGAAGTCTATTGGGGTAATCAAGGTTTGACTTTCAGAGCATGGGTGCCATGTTTTTCTGGTTGGAATGAACAGATTCCTGGCCTCCAATTCTACCTGATACTTTCTTCCAACAACTTCCAGCCCCCTCCAAGCAGGAAAGCATGCTCATATTGGTTGCAAGCCTCATTGCTCAAGACAGGCAAACCGTTAGATTATGTTTTCACTATCCATTGCTACCCTGATCCACTTTGCACCACTGCAGAATCACTCATTCTGAGTGAAATTGATTAGAAATAGACTCACCAATTATAATCACCAACACTCTTTCTGGTGGCCCTACCACTGTAAACAGAGTCTGTCTGATGCTAGTTCTACATGGGCAATCAACAACTGTTGATTCTCATTTGCTGCATGACAAGACTTTGTGAAGGGTCTCCATCAAAGAGCTAGGAACCACTATGATTATACTTAAGAGTTAAGTAGAAATAAGGTTATTTCTTCTTACATATGATCTATCATTAATCTAAATTTCATAAAAATTCCTAGAGGTATAATGCTCTAATTTTCTGAAGTGTTTTCTAAATTAATTATTCCAAGATAAAAATCATTACATATCTTATAGCACACCCAATCCCCACTCCCACCCGAAATAAAACCTGAGCCCATGTAAACACTGCAGATATAAAGATATGCCAACTTGAGTTTCAGTCTTTGATATCAAATTTGAAGACATTCAACACAACATCGGTAAGGTAGGATCTAGATCTTAGTTATCTTCAAGATTTGGACTTTCACTGAGCAGTAATGGGCTTAAGCAGAAGGTGAATGAGGCAATCCACACAAAGGAAACATTATCAGCAGCCCAGAAATGATGGTGATCAAAGTGCTAATCAGCAGAACTCTCCCCACAAAAGAAAACATTATCTTATGTTGGCTTGGTTTCTGTCACATACGTGACGTTTGTGAATGTTATTACGCTTTAATGCGGGGGCAGGTTCATGAGTTTCCAACAAAACCCCAACCTGTCAGTCACTATGTCTCAAATATTCACTTATCTTCAGTAAACCATGTTTCCACCACTGGGTTCAGTGACCACTGGGTCACGTTGTTGAGAGAGGCAATAATAGGAAGTCTGTCCTGACTTAAACAGTTAGCGAGTGTTGTTTTGCAAATCCCCTTTCGGATATTTACAAAACTGACAGGTCGTGACAGGATTTTGACCTGGCCCTCAGGGCCATCTTCTTGTTGTTTTTTGCCACAAACTTGTCCAGGAAGCGACGAGCTTTCTTGGTGAAGCTCTCCCTCCTCTTGTGGTTGGCCATCCTCCTCTCATTGGCCTCCTTTGTGTCCTTCCTCAGCCGTATCTGCCGCACGATGCCTTCAAACAGTTCCGTCACATTGTGGTGCAGGGCAGCTGACGTCTCAATGAACTTACAGTCGAAGACCACAGCACACGCCCGGCCCTCTGAAAACGGAACATAAAATGGCATTAGTTCTATTTTCCAAAGCTCTGTTGTGTTGTCTGAAATATACCCTCGTATGCCCGTCAGTGAGTGTAGCAGGATTTGGACACTAACAACACACAGCTCCACCACATAGAATCATGGAATCCCTACAGTGTGGAATCAGGCCATTCGGCCCATCGAGTCCACACTGACTCTCTGAAAAGCATCCACCCAGACCCAGCCCCCTATCCTATCCTCATAATGCTGCATTTCCCATGGCTAACCTACACATCCCTGAACACTATGGGGCAATTTAGCATGGCCAATTCCCCTAACGTGCACATCTTTGGACTGTGGGGGGTAACCAGAGCACCCGGAGGGAACCCACACAGACACAGGGAGAATGTGCAAACTCCACACAGACAGTCCTCCAAGTGTGGGGGGTGAAACCAGGTTCCTGATGCTGTGAGGCAGCAGTGCTAACCACTGAGTCACTGCGCCAGCTCTCTCAACTCTTCTGCTGCCCCTAACCTGATAGGTTACCTATCTAATATCCAGTACAGGATGAGCAGAAATTGCCTTCAATTAAATACTGGGAGGACTGAAGCCACTGGTTTCAGTCCCCAATCCCTAATTACTGCCTCCAGCCCTCTTCATGGTAACTGTCTGAGACTAAGGCAAAGATAAAGGAACTATTGTATCTCAGTGGAGAGAGTAAACTAGTGTTGAACTTAACATGAGAGGCACCACCGTCTAATTTTCTTTCTGGTTGCACTTGCCTCTGAGGCCGATGAGTTAAAGCGACTTCCAGAGCCAGAAGTCAATCTGGCGATGAGCATGCCAACACTAATAACTGTGCAGAGAAACCTTGCAGCCTAGAGGTGAGAGATTTTTATGGTCGCCTCAGCCAGTACCAACGTGCTGTTGGTATCAGTCTATCTCGCAAACCAGGCACCCAGCCAATTGAGCTAACCGAACCCCCCATCCCCAACTGTATCAATCTCTTCACAACTTTGGTGTCACGTTTGACCCTAAAATAAGTCTCTGATCTCATACTGATGCCATCGCAGAGAGTATCTGTTTCCAGCTGAGGAATACGTCCTGACATCACCCTACATTGACTACTCCAGTGCACTAAATAAAAACCGAATAAAACTGCTGATGCTGTAAATCAGAAATAAAAACAGAAATTGCTGGAAAAGCTCAGCAGGTCTGGCAGCATCTGTGGAGAGAAATCAGAGTTAACGTTTCACTCGACATGGAAATAAGGTAAATGCATATGCATGTAACTGCGATACTTTCACAACTTTCTCATACCATATCAGGAAGGGGAATATTCCATCAATTAATTCTGTTTCTCTCTCCACGGATGCTGTGAGATCTGCTGAGTTTTTCTCGCATTTTCTATTTTCATTTACGATCTCCAGCAACTGCAGTATGTTCATGTTATTTTATCATTTTTAGAAGTTTTCAGTTTTTTAAAATTTAAGAGATCATACCTCAAATCATCAAACATGTTAAAGCAAAGAGCATCCAACTTTTTTTTATGACCTGGAGGCTAGAAATTTTCAAGCAACTGACAAACTTCAAGCTTCGAACAGCAATTAACCTTTTAGTGAACCTCAGGATATCAGAATACTTTATGTTAAACCCAGATGTGCCTTAGCAGTAAAACAATCTACTGTGTATTGTATAGCGTGGTGTTCCTGTTGTTGTAAAACAGCATAAAGGGTCTGTAATTTTAGTGTTATTTGATTTG
>NC_063350.1:7803211-7806188 GCF_021869965.1 Rhincodon typus
TTATCTGCTTTCCGGAGGGACAACTCTCTCCGTGACTCCCTTGTCCGCTCCACACTCCCCTCCAGCTCCACCACACCCGGCACTTTTCCCTGCAACCGCAGGAAGTGCTACACCTGCCCCCATACCTCCTCCCTCACCCCCATCCCAGGCCCCAAGAAGACTTTCCACATCAAGCAGATGTTCACCTGCACATCTGCCAATGTGGTATACTGCATCCGCTGTACCCGGTGTGGCTTCCTCTACATCGGGGAAACCAAGCGGAGACTCGGGGACCGCTTTGCAGAACACCTACGCTCGGTTCGCAACAAACAACTGCACCTCCCAGTCGCGAACCATTTCAACTCCCCCTCCCATTCCTCAGACGACATGTCCATCCTGGGCCTCCTGCAGTGCCACAACGATGCCACCCGAAGGTTGCAGGAACAGCAACTCATATTCCGCTTGGGAACCCTGCAGCCCAATGGTATCAATGTGGATTTCACAAGTTTCAAAATCTCCCCTCCCCCCACCGCATCCCAAAACCAGTCCAACTCGTCCCTGCCTCCCTAACCTGTTCTTCCTCCCACCTATCCCCTCCTCCCACCGCATCCCAAAACCAGTCCAGCTCGTCCCTGCCTCCCTAACCTGTTCTTCCTCCCACCTATCCCCTCCTCCCACCTCAAGCCGCACCTCCATCTCCTACCGACCAACCTCATCCCGCCCCCTTGACCTGTCCGTCCTCCCTGGACTGACCTATCCCCTTCCTAACTCCCTACCTACACTCACCTTTCCTGGCCCCATCCCCGCCTCTTCGACCTGTTTGTTTCCTCTCCACCTATCCTCTCCTCTATCCCTCTTCTATCCGCCTCCCACTCTCTCCCTATTTATTTCAAAACCCCCTTCCCCTCCCCCTTTTCTGATGAAGGGTCTAGGCCCGAAACGTCAGCCTCTCTGCTCCTATGATGCTGCTTGGCCTGCTGTGTTCATCCAGCCCTGCACCTTGTTGTCTAAGATAGAAGATTGGCTGGCTGACAGAAAACAGAGTATGCAACATAAGGGTCTTTGACTGTTTGGTAGGATGTGATGAATAGAGTCTGGCAGGGCTTCGTGCTTGGCTGTAGGACCTTTCGTTTGTACCTGAGAGGTAAAATGACACCACAGACAATGCAATACTCAGTATGGCACTGGAATGTCAAGCTGGATTGTGTGTTCAGGTCACTGGAGTGGGGCTTGAGCCCGCAGCCTTCTGTATTAAAGAGGAGAGAGGTACCCACTGATCTGGCCACACAAAAAAATGATACCACTGCCACAGTAGGTATTACATTGCCTGTAGTTTTAATTAACCTGTTGGCATTAGTTATCAAGCTTATTGAGCTACTCCAAAATTAGAGGGTGGGCATGTGGAGTCCCTGACCAATTCCTTTAATGTGACATATGGCTCACAAACAGGATTCAATGAAAATGGTCATTGTATATGTGCACATAGGTCAGTGCCTCTCTGCTAGAAATGATCTTGTGACAAGGTGAATAAGCATGAATCCACATATCTGGGGTCACGTACGAAAATCCTCCAAGCTGCCCAATCACATGCCCTGCAGCACGCATCAGTCTAGACAGAAACCACGTTGCAGAAACAGACCATTCTGAGCCTCTAGCTAGTGCTGGGGTTTATGGTCCACCTTCTCCTGCGCATCTTAAACCTAACCTCATCGTCTTATTGCTTTCCCCATTGACCTCTCCCTTGCTTTTCAGAGAAGGTTCACTCGCCTAATTCCTTAGATATAAGGCTTGTTGTATGACATAAGGCCTGTTCTCATTAGAGTTTAGAAGAAGGAGAGATGATCGTGAATGCAGAAAATATTAAAACCTGCAATCACCTCCTCAGGAAACTAACTGTTACCCCAGCAGGACCATAGGTTAAGACTCTAAGGTCTTTTGTTTTTAAAGTTATGTACTCAACTGCAGAACTTTTTTTTTTAACTCGTTCAGAGGATGTGGGCATTGCTGGCTAGGATGACCTTTATTGCCTATTCCTTCTTCCCCCGGAAAAGGTGGTGGTGAACTGTTTATTTGAACTGTCACAGTCCACTTGTTGTGAGTATATCCACAATGCCCTGAGCGATGGAATTCCCAGATTGTGACTCAGCGACAGTGAAGGAATGGGGATGTATTTCCACGTCAGGATAATGAATGGCTGGGAGGCGAACTTGTGTTCCCTTGTCCCTCTACATGATAGTGGTCACAGGTTTGGAAGGTGCGTCTGAGAAGCTTGACTTGCTAAAGTGCATTGGTACACACTGCTGCGACAGTATATCAGTGGTGTAGGGAGTGAATGTTTAAGATGGTGGGTACAGATCCAATCAAGCAGGCTGCTTTAAGTTTCTTGGAGCTGCATTCAATTAGAGAATTTTATCATACCCTTGACTGCACTCTAGTGTAGCACCAAACCTATTGAGCTGCACACTCAACTCGTCAATGTGCTTTATCACAGGAACTCTTTGACTAACTCATGTTTTCTGCTCCCAGGCCTGACTAACATTGCCCCCTCCCAATCACATCAGAAGAGTTGCTGTAATATAACGAGAATGAATATGATAATAGGATGGTGATATAAATCTTGATGTAACAGAGTCATGGGCAGTAGAAAGGATGAAATAGTCTGCACGAGTGAGAGATGCCCTTACAGAGAATTATATCCTTTTCAATAGTGTCAATAAAAGAGCTTGCAGAAACATATTGGAGTCAGATAGCAGTTGCTACTAATAATGGAGAAACAGACTACACAGTACAAGCAGAGTTAAGGATAGCCACTTCTTCAAAGTGTAGAATATAAAGTGGGAGTGGGCCTCATTTCATCATAAATTACAGGTAAGCTACTCCTGAAGGTCAACTCCAACCCAAGTCTGCTCATATTCAATGATGTCTGCAACACAGCAGCAAGATGCCTTCCGTCTCACCATCCTGGATGGTTAAACCACACCGTGCCCTCTCTCTCACC
>NC_063350.1:7806198-7815331 GCF_021869965.1 Rhincodon typus
TAAACCACACCGTGCCCTCTCTCTCACCATCCTGGATGGTTAAACCATGCCGTGCCCTCTTTCTCACCATCCTGGATGGTTAAACCACACCGTGCCCTTTCTCTCACCATCCTGGATAGTTAAACCACACCGTGCCCTCTCTCTTACCATCCTGGATGGTTAAACCACATCATGCCAAAGGGGCACAGCTGAGGACCGGTAGCCAGATGATTGCCCAGAAAAGAGTTCCACCAGAAATTATTCTCTCATCACAGATATCCCACAGCTCAGACACATGACTTTGACCTCCCAGGGCAACAGTGGACCCTTTTAGACCATATTTATGTTGGTACAAGGCCTCTATGCAGCCTCCCAACATCAGCAATGTCTCCAAAGGTTTCCAGGCTATGATTGCACCTCACATTAATGAGGAATTTCGGCAAATTAAACTTGAAGGCAGACTTAAAAAAACTCCAGCTACTCACTGATGAGGCTAATGCTTGCCGCTTGAGAATGTGAGCACACTGAATAAATTAAAAAATGTATTGAAACTTGAAAGATTCTGAGAGATCTTGACCGAGAAAACACTGAGAGACTGTCTCTCTCATGGGGGAATCCAGAACTGGGGACCCAGTTTCATTATAAGAGGCCTCCCTCTTAAGCCAGGGTTGAAGAGGAATTTCATCACTCAGGAGGTCTCTAGTATTTGGATTTCTTTTCCCTACAGAGTGGTGGAAGTGGGGTCACTGAGTGTATTTAAGGCTGAGTTAGATGGATCATTGATTTTCAAAAGAATCAAGGATTATGAGGACAGACACATTTGTGGCCACGATTTTATCAGCCATGGTCTTATTGAATGGTGGAACTGATTTGATGGGCTGAATGGCCTCCTCTTGCTCCTTTTTCTTAAGATTTTGTGACTTACTGTAATATCCTTTAAGTCCTTTAACTCTTGAACTTAGTTAGCCCATTGATTTACTTGTTCATTTAATTTCACAATTTTGAATTACAAGGTAAAAATCATGCCTATGATAATAATAAATAGTACATAATAAATATTGAGGTGTGACTTAACTGAGGTGTACAAATTAACAAAACAAGAGCCAGATCCTGTACTCAGCTAATGATACAGACATGTGCCCATTTCAACAGGATATGTTACTGGATTGCGATCAGGAGGAGGACTTTGGCTTGCTCTCTAGCCCTGGGTTATTGGGACGATCACACATCAATGACCAAACCAATTAAAACCAAATGCCTGGACGGTTGTAATCAGAATGATAGTGTCCCTATCTCAGAACCATGTGGCCCAGGTTCAAATCCTACCAGCTCCAAAGGTATGTCATGACATGACTGAACAGGTTGATGGTGGAAAAATATCTACCTGAAGTTTGTAACTGGGCAGGTACAATAAACCACAGTCCAATTCTCCCTAGCTTGCTTGGCTTCAGATCATCAGTTATAGATACTAATTCAAACACGGGGAGAGGTTGAGACTGGGCATTTGAAATCCTGAAAGGTTTTTAAGCAATGCATAAAAAAGAAGTGACAGGAAGGTCAGTAACCAAATGTAGGAAAATTGGCAAAAAAAACAGCAAAATGGGGAATTTTTTTGTGTGAAGTGAGTTATGATGATTTGGAATGAAAGTATGTTGGAAGCAGATTTAATGGTAATTTTCAGAAAGGAATTGGATAACTGCCTGTTTTAAAATTCCCATACTTATTTTCAGCTTCCTCCATGGCTTGGCTTCTCTCCATCTCTGTCATCATCTCCAGGCCCACAATGCTCAGAGATATCCACACTTCTCTAATTCAGGCCTCCTGTGATTCACCAATGGCTTCACCATTGGTGACCATGCCTTCAGCTGCCAAACCCCCAAACTCAGTATTCTCCACCCCATACCCCTCTGCCGCTCAGTCTCACTTTCCCTCTTTAGGATACTGTTTAGAACTTCCCTTTTTAATCAAACTTTTACTCGCTCAATCATGATTTACTTAGCTCAGTATCAAAATTTAGCTAAAACCCGAAACAACTGTGGATGCCGTAAATCAGAAACAAAAACAAAAAAGTTGCTGGAAAAGTTCAGCAGGTCTGGCAGCATCTGTGGAGAGAAATCAGGGTTAATGCTTTGAGTCAAGTGACCCTTCCTCCAGCAATTTCTACTTTTGTTTCAAAGTTGAGGAGTAGTCTTACTCCTGTGAAACACTTTGGGTTAATTTATTATATTGAAGGGACGGGAAATGGGAACATATTGTTAGAGGATAGGGCCGATTGAACTATGGCACAATGTTGTGGATACCCGAAACTGGAAACAGAGAGATTGTTGGAGGAACTTAGCAGGTCAGTGGAGACTGAAACAGAGTGAACTTTTTGAGTCTGGTATGACTCTTCCTCAGAGCAGGTGCTGAGTTTCACAGGCATTTCCTGTGTTTCATGGTTCTGTCTGAGGGCTGACATGGGCACAATGGTCTTCTGCTATACATGCATTTTTGAATAGTTCACCATGCAATAGAATCATAGATTCCCTACAGTGTGGAAACAGGTCCTTTGGCCTGACAAGTCCACACTGACCTACAAAGCATCCCACCCAGACCCATCCCCCTAATCTACCTGAACACTATGGTTCATAGTACCTAATCTACCTGAACACTATGGGCAGTTTTAGCATGGCCAAATCTTTGGACTGTGGGAGGAAACCCACGCAGACATGGGGAGAATATGCAAACTCCACATAGACAGTCACCCGAGGGTGGAATCGAACCCAGGTTCCTGGCACTGTGAGGCAGCAGTGCTAACCACTGAGCCACCATGCCACCCCTTGCTGTAAGACAAGCATATTAGCTCTCACAGTTCCTTCTGAGCAACTCCCTAAGCAGGTTATGTTAATTTTAAGCAAGTCATTTGTAACAATTCTTGTCTTTGGCCCAACGATCAATTCATCTAATTTTAATCGGACTGCTCTCTCAAACCAACATTGTCGATACTAAAAACATCTCACAATCAGACACATTGGAGTGAGTAGATAACTCATTATCTGTCACTTCAGTCCTGCTAATAAAAGCCTGTGGAAAGAATTATTTCTCAGATCTCTCCACACATCACCTGACTCCTATGAAGCTGTTAAAAACCTCTTGGTGTGTTTTCCCTGGCTTCTGTCAGCGTGTCCTTTGCTTGAAGTGAGAGGACAAGTGTCCAGAATAGCAGGTCACCATGTAACACTGCACTACAGAAATACAGCAGGAAAATCAAACCCTTGCCTTGTCTTCTATTAGCTGGTTTTACTCTGGGAGGTTTGTAGGCTCTTCAACATCTCCAGCTAACCCAGTTACCTCCTGCATTTGCCAGGAGCCCAATGTCAGCGTCAGACGGGGGTTCTGAGCCCACACTTGGGGATGCAGCTTCCTACTTTGCCCCCTCTATGTTTACTGCCCTGTCAAGGATGACAGACCCAATGTTGTGTGCCCAATCAGAGAACCAGGCACATATGGGAGAGAGATAGTAGGAATTGCAGATGCTGGAAAATCTGAGATAACAAGGTGTAGAGCTGGATGAACGCAGCAGGCCAAGCAGCATCATAGGAGCAGGAAGGCTGACGTTTCGGGCCTAGACCCTATGATGCTGCTTGGCCTGCTGTGTTCATCCAGCTCTACACCTTGTTATCACATATGGGAGAGGTAGGTGCTGTTAAGGAAGGTCTGAGACTTAGAGGAGACTCAACATGGCGGTGTCCTGAGAGGGTTGGCTGGAAATCAATCATCGCAGGAACCGAGGTCGGTAACTCTCTCAAGGAATCATAGAATCATACAGTACAGAAGAGACCCTTCAGCCCATCAGTCCGTACTGCCAAAAATATATTACAACCTATACTGGTCCCACTTTCCCACACTAGGCCTATGGCCTTCAATGTTACGACACTTCAAATGTTCATCCAGGTACGTTTTAAAAGTTTTCTGCCCCAACTATCTTCCCAGGTAGTGCATTCCAGTCCCTCCCCCCATCTGTTGTTGAAGACATGTTTTGTCAAATCCCCTCTGAATTTTCTGCCTTTCACTTTAAAATTATGCCCACTTATGCCCCAATCAAGGGGTACAGCTGCTCTCTATTCACCCTGTCCGTGCCCCTCTTAATCTTATACACTTCAATCAGGTCCCCTTTCTGCGTTCTCTGCTCCCAAGGAAACAACCTGAGCTCATTCAACCTCTCTTCATTTAGCCCGAGGGTGTAACCTTTCTGTCTGCAGCACCACCGTTAGTGAATGGAGCATCCAGATCTGATGAACCTGCTGCAGGGAAAGTGCCTTCATTGAACTGGTGGCTTCTATACTTGAGGTGGGTTGGGCAACTGGCAGCAAAACGTCAACAAGGCCATACAGTGACCCCTCACTGGGGCTTTAACTGTGTTAATTGACTGCCTACTTTCAACTAATTCTATTCCCGGCAGATGTGGGGAATTTCCCCAATGCAGGGAATCTGCTGGGAAGTTCCCTCTCCGGTTTCCAGGAGCGTGTGTGTGTTTGTGTGTGTGTGTGTATACGTATGTGTGTGTGTGTGTGTGTGTGTGTGTGTGTGTATGTGTGTGTGTGTGTGTGTGTGTGCATGTGTATACGTGTGTGAGTGTGTGTGTGAGTGTGTGTGTGTGAGTGTGTGTGTGTCTGTGTCTGTGTGTGAGTGTGTGTGTGTGTGTGAGTGTGTGTGTGTGTGAGTGTGTGTGTGTGAGTGTGCGTGAGTGTGTGTGTGTGAGTCTGTGTGTGTGTGTCTGTGTGTGCATGTGTGTGTGAGTGTGTGTGTGTGAGTGTGCGTGAGTCTGTGTGTGTGAGTGTGTGTGTGAGTGAGTGTGTGTGTGTGAGTGTGTGTGTGTGTGTGTGAGTGTGTGTGTGTGTGTGTGTGTGTGTGTGTGTGTGTCTGTGTGTGTGTGAGTGTGTCTGTGTGAGTGTGTCTGTGTGTGTGTGAGTAAGTATGTGTTTGACTGTCTGTGTGCGTCTGTCATTTCTGGTCTCTTTTCTACAGAAAAGATCTCTAGCCAGTTTAGTTTTACCAGATCAGCACAAACTTTCATTTCTCTGCCAAATTTGTGAACCTTTTTGAACCTTCTCCTTATCACTGATCAAATGTTCTGAAAATATCGGAAATAGCTTTGTCAGAAATTTTTTACAATTAAATCGAATTTTTCAGGGATGTTGGCATGACTGGCAAGGCCAGCATGTGTTGCTCATCCCTAATTGCCCTCGGAACTGAGTGGCTTGTTAGGTCATTTCAGAGGGCATTTCAGAGAGGCGCTGGAGTCACAGGTGAGTCAGACCAGGTAAGGAAGGCAGATTTCCTTCCCGAAAACACATTTGTGAAACAGATGGGTTTTTCCAACAATCGATGATCATCTTGGTGGTCACCACTATAGAGGTTTGCTTTGAAACTCAGATCATTTATTAATTGAGTTTAAATTTCACCAGCTTCTTTGGTGGGATTCGCACCTCAGCATTAGCCTGTGCCGCTAGTCCATTAATATACCACCATCTCCTATTTGGGGCATGCAGAAGTATCAGGTGCATGTTGAAATAAACACAAACAGAAATTTCTGGAGAAACTCAGCAGAACTGGCAGCGTATGTGGAGAGAGAAGCAGAGTTAAAATTTTGGGCCCAGTGGTCCTTCTTTAGAACTGATACTGGAAGCTTGGGATAATTTATACGGAGAGGACATAGGTGTTCCGTGAGGAGGCCACCCAGTCTGTTTTCTGTTACTCCAACGAAGAGGACATCACATTGTGTACAGTAAATACAGTAAACTAGATTGAGTGAAGTGCGGGTAGATCGCTGCTTCACCTGGAAGGTGTGTGAGGGGGCCTTGGATAGTGAAGAGGGCGGAGGTAATTCGGCAAGATTTGTACCTTCTGAGGTTGTGGGGGAAGGTGCCGTGGGGATGTGGGGTAGTGTTGGAAGCGGAGGAGGAGTGGACCTGGGTGCTCCTGACGGAACAGTCTCTGCGGAAGGCTGAGAAGGGAGTTCAATGCATTTTGAAACAATTTGCGATGGTAAGGTTCCTGATACAGCTTCCTTAAGCTTTAGACTGATGATTGGCCTAGGGCACCACCTCTATCAAAGTTGTACTTGTTCTCTTAAAACCTTGCAAAATAATGCTAAAAACATGTAACAAGTTCAACAAACATTAGCAATTGCTTTGTTACTGCAACGTAAACACTTCAAAATTAAAAAAGGCTGTGTTAACTAATGAGTAACAGATTAAACATTAATTAAAACATCTGCTGTTTAGTTTATCCTCATTACTTGGTCTCTATTTAACATTGTTTCCATCTGACCTACATTTCTTTCTGAACTTTGGTATTATTTTCTGTCTATCTGATTAAATCTGCCATAAAGTTTAATTGAATTATACAGCAACGAGGCTATTTGGCCCATTGTTCATATGCCAGCTCTTTGGAGGAACTTTCCAGTTGGTCTCAATTCCCTTGCTCTTACCATGAACAACTCTCCTTCTTGATCTCCCCCTTGCCTGAGGGGTGGTAACCCTCAGGTTAAACCTCCACCAGTCTATTTCTCTATCTCTCCATCTCTCTTTCACTCTCTCTATGAAAGAGCAGCCCCATGGTCTGGTATGCCTATGGCAACTTTACCTTTTACTCCATAGTCCAGTACTTTTTCCTTTTCAATCATTTGTCCTTTTCCTTTTGCAAATTACTTTTGAATCTGCTTCAATCACCCTTGCAGGCAGTGCATTACAGATCTCAATAACTTGGTGCATAAAAATAATCTCCTCATTTCTCCATCTAGCTTCTTCCTGAAACAATTCTAGTTAATAAATTAAATATTTCCACGATCCAATCTCTCTTTTTGCTCATGCCTTTTATTTTGGAGATGGTTAGACCACACCTGGAATAGCGAAAGTTCTCGTGCCTTTATCTCAGGAAGGAAATAGGAAGGAGGTTACTAAACTGGAACGGTTGTAAAAAAGATTTACAAGGATGTGACCGAGACCGTAAGGGTTCGAGTTATAAGGAGAGGCTGGATAGTCTGCAACATTTTTTCCCTGGAGCTTACGGCTGACCCTACAGATATTTATAAAATCATGAGGGGAATGGATAAAGTGAATAGCAAAGGCTTTTTTTTTCCCCAGGGTAGGGGAGTCCAAAACTAGAGGGCATAGGTTAAAGGTGAGAGGGGAAATGTTTAAAAGGGACCTAAGGAGCAATTTTTTCACATAAAGAGTTGTGCAAATGCGGAACAAGCTGCCAAAAGAAGTGGTAGAGGCTAGTACAATTACAAAATTTATTTGGCATTTGGAAGGGCAAATGGATAGGAATGTTTAGAGGGCTATAGATCAAATGCAGGCAAATGGGACTAGGTCAGTTTAGGAAAACTGGTCAGCATGGACGGGTTGGGCCAAGGGTCTGTTTCCATGCTGTATGAAAGGGTCACCAGACTTGCTCCTGGGATGGTAGGACTTTCCAATGAAGAGAGATTGGGAAAACTAGACCTGCATTCTCCAGAGTTTGCGAAGAATGCGAGGTGATCACATCGACACCTACAAAATACTAAAAGGGATAGACAGAGGAGATGCAGGCTGGATGTTTCTCCTGGTTGGGGTCTCTGGAATCAGGGAGAACAATTTACAATAAAGGGGTGCCATTTAGGACTGAGGGGAAATCCTTTTCCTCAGGGGGAGTGAATCTTTAGAATTCTTGCCACCAGAGGGCTGGGGAAACTCAGTCTTTGACTCTTTTTAAGATAGCCATCGATAAATGTTTGATTATCAATGGTATAAAGGATTATTGGAAGAGTGTTGCTAAAAGACATCGAAGGGTTCATTCAACCAGGATTGTGTTGAATCAATTCATTGGTCTGAATGGCCTACTCCTGTTCCTATGTTCCTCTTGCAGGCAAATATTAAAAGAAACCATTTATAGGCAACTTCTGCAAAGAAAGACTTGTGATTATATAGTGCCTTCCATGCCATCTGAATTGCAATCACTGCTGTAATGTAGGAAACACAATAGCCAATTTGCACACAGAAAGCTCCCACAAAATGGCAGCATAGTGGTAATGACCCTGAGATTATCACAGACCCAGACTAACACGGGTGGAATTTAAATTCAATTCATAAATCTGGAATGGAAAACTAGTTTCAGTCTGTGAGAACAATCATCCACCATTGCAAAAGCTTTCTGGTTTAGTCGTATCATTTAGGGAAGGAAATCTGCCATCCTTATCTGACTCCAGACCCACAGCATGTTACTTGCCCTCTGAAATGGCCCCGCGAGCTACTTAGTCCATGGGCAATTAGGGAAAAGCATTAAATGCTGGATTTACCAGTGATGCCAACATCCCATGATAAAAAAGAACAAAATTGTTAGTTAATCTGTTTTTATTGATGTAGGTTATGGGACAAATATTGACAAGGAAATGCAGAAAACTTCCATGCTTTTCTTCTTCATTGACACCCAACTACCATATGGAGCTCATCCATATCACGTGCTTGTTGTATCTGTGCCTGTCCTTGTGTGAGGCTCCAATAAGGCTTTATAAGGTGTGCTTGTATACATGTATGTGTGTTCATGTGCATCCATTGGGTCTGGGTCTAGGTGCGTAGGTGTGATATAAGACACATCCTCTCCCGGTGTTGCAGTTAATGACTCAATCATGTACTTCTGTCATTCTTTCACAGGGATGTGGACATGGTGGGCCAAGTCAGCATTTATTGCCCATACATAATCGTGCCACGAGATGGTGGTGGTGAGTCTGTCTGGTGTAGGTTCACCCACAGCGCTGTTAGGAAGGGAGTTCTAACATTTTGATCCAGTGATGGTGAAAGAAGAATGATCCATGGGGGTGTGTGGTTTGGAGGGGAGATTGCAGGGGCTGGTGTTACCATGTATCTGTTGCCCTTTTCCTTCTGGATGGAAGAGACGGTGCTGTCGAAGGGGCGTTAGTGAATTTCCGCGGTGCACCATGTAGATGTTAAGCACTGTTGCTACTGAGCATCGGTGTTTGAGGAAATGGATGTTTAAGGTGGTGGATGGGGCACCAATCAAGGATGTTTTTGAGATAGTAGGAACTGCAGATGCTGGAAAATCTGAGATAACAAGCTGTAGAGCTGGATGAACACAGCAGGCCAAGCAGCATCATAGGAGCAGGAAGGCTGAC
>NC_063350.1:7815731-7818883 GCF_021869965.1 Rhincodon typus
TTGGCCTGCTGTGTTCATCCAGCTCTACAGCTTGTTATCAAGGATGTTTTTGAGCTGCTTTTTTTGCTCTTTTTAAGCTGGACTTTCAGGAACATACATTTACCATGGTGATGTACTTTGCCTGTAATAAATCTGGAAACCCAGCTGGGAAGAAACATCATTTATTGTTGAACACCAAAATAAAGCCAATACTTGTGGCATACAGCCTGGGCAGACAGTTCTGCAGACCCATCCCTGGATCTGCTTTTGTTTTTATTTTAACCTATTTTCCTAAACAACCGGTTCAGAAATGTTATTGCACATCTCTAGAACAGGTGGGACTTGAACACAGGTCACCCAAACCAGGGGTAGGGATGCTACCACTGCACCATAAGAGGGCCCCCTGGATCTGCTTTATAATTTTTTTTATATCACCCATTTTTCTAATCAACCTGTTCAGAGATGTTATTACACACCTCTGGAGCAGGTAGAATTTGAACCTAGGTCTCCTGGTTCAGGGTTAGGGACAACATCACTGCACCTTGATAGCTCACCTTGGTCTGCTTAATGAAGGGCTCAGGTGATGAGTTCTAGCTGGGCAGGACATTGCCTGCTACCAAGAGAACCCGTACTTAACCTCCATAGGGAGATTAATTAATGATTCCCCATGAAAATGTAGTTTCGCTACAATGTTATTCCTTCCTTTACCTTGCTTTTCTCTTGCACTTTTTGAGCTCTTAACTGTGTGTTGAACTGAGCTTTCTCCACTTAGTAAGTCAACCATAGAAAGTTGAAATTGAGCTGTACTATGTACAGACATAACAGCTGAAAACAGTTGTATAAAATCCCCTTGTCCGTTACTGTTATGGGTTAACTTCTTTTAAAGTAGTGCACAATGGAATTTCATGTGAATATACTCAGATTCCACACTAACATCTGTCAGCTCCACTTCACTCCTATAACATCACTCAAACGCACAGGGCTTTGGAATGAATAACACTTGGGTGTCTGGAAATCATGATGTACAGTTAGCAAACAAATGGTTAAGGTAGTCAGTGACAAGACATTAAAACAAATGGGTTAGTGTCTCTGTTAAACATAGTGGACAACCCATTGTCATGTGGATAGATTATGTTGTGTGCTAAAAATGTAGTTAAATTTCAGTCTTGCCCTGGGTGATCTTTTCCTTAAACGTGGCCTCCAATATTTCAGGACACCAATAATCTGGCTTGTTGGAAATTCTTAGGAATGTTTGTTGGTGGACAGAATATTTAAATATAGAATTTAAATGTAGAAGATTTAAAAATAGGCTGTAAACGGGCCTGGTCGATCCTCCTTACTGACCCTAGTGACATTTCATATTTCACATGTTTTCCATTTTAAACAACTAGGGTTGGGAGTGTCATCAATCTACTGATGGAGGTCAAGAGTGACAAGGAATGACATTCTTTACTGTGTAGAAATCAGGTAGACAAGCTTGGTGGTTGTGTAGTCAATAACTGTAGCAACATGAGAAATCTCAATCAATGTCAATAAGTGAGCAGGCTACAGTGTCCGATGATTTTAAAACACTAGGTTTAAAATGTTTTTGGAGCTTATTTTTATTTTCTTTCCTGCCCATTTTCTACCTGTTGACTGGTTGTGGAACGCTGGCATGGGGCAGTCGGATCAGTATAAGGAAGCTTCACTCTGTATCTGACCATGATGTACCAGAATGGGGGTGCCTGATTCTGTCACTGGGAAAAGGCCACTGGAGAAAAGTGCTTTGCTCAGCATCTACATCTGCTGTCTGATCACATTAAGAAAAGAAACACGAAGGATAGTTCTCAGTGGGATGTAGTCCGCAAGGATATCAAAGTGACCTAATATAAATAGTTGATTGATAGTGCAGAACTTGATTATTGCTGTGAAAAAGAACAGGACCCATCTATTAATGTACAGCTTCTAGTACATATATGCACACCACACTGCAAACCCAATTAACAATCCTAAATTGTCAGTGTAATTCTTCACACAGTTGGGATTGTTCAACAAGTCCAAGGATTGTTAATCAGACACGAACTCTAGCATGCACCAGAACTGCATTCATTGACTCTCAGTAACCAGTTCTTTGCGGGCATGAAAAACATGTACATATATTGGACCTGTTTCAACTCAAAAAAAAACAAGTGACAGCCATTTGCGAGTTCATTTCGCACCACATTGCATTGGCCAATCAGTAAACATGCAAGGCTCAAAATGTAAACAAAGCTTGGCAGTTAACTGTTAGTCATCATATAACTGGTGCATTCTCCACAGCAATGTCTCTGCCAATCAAAGCCCATTTGCAAACCAATCAGCCCCCACCTGTCAGGCAGCATAAATATTGATTTCCTTTTACACTGGTATTCTTGCAAATTGTCCTGATAAGTACAAAATGAAAATCTTTGACGAACATCATTTCAGCAATGGATTAATGAATCTGAGTAATCTCCTGATTAGGCACATATAACCTTTTGGACTCCGCATTGAATTCAACAACTTCAGACCATGATCTCTGTCCTTCATTCTGATTCACTTCTTTTGCCAAGTGCCAGTCTGTATCTTGTTTTCATGTTTTTGCTTTCACGCAGGGCTGTTCCTTACTCTGACATTAACATTCTCTCTGGACCAATATTTTGACTTTTTATAACAACCATTACTTGTGTCTGTGGAATTATCTTTCCCAGAAAGTAGTGGAGGCTATTTCATTCAAAGCAGGATTAGACAGATTTTTGAAAGATAAAAGAGTTGACAAATTTGGGGTATTGGGTGGGGGCCTGAAACCACAGCCAGATCAGTCATGGAGCTGGAGGAACACAGCAGGCCAGGCAGCATCAGAGGAGCAGGATAGCTGACGTTTCGGGTCGGACCCTTCTTCAGAAAGCTGACAACCTTGGAACTGGCAGTAAACAAGCAGCTGTTCAAGATGTGTGACTTTCAAGAAACACCTTTTTAAAAAAAGTATCCTTTCAATGATTCCTTCTAAGAAAACCAACCAGTTATCCACATCCCTTCAAATCCCAAGCCACTAAAACCATTAAATAAGAGGTTGTTTTAGCTTTTTCTGAAGAAGGGCCCCGACCCGAAATGTCAGCTTTCCTGCTCCTCTGATGCTGCCTGGCCTGCTGTGTTCCTCCAGCTCCACACTGTGT
>NC_063350.1:7818893-7840049 GCF_021869965.1 Rhincodon typus
TGCTGCCTGGCCTGCTGTGTTCCTCCAGCTCCACACTGTGTTATCTCAGTCTCCAGCATTGGCAGTTCCTACTATCTCTGCCAGATCAGTCATGATGTTTTTGATTGGCAAAATAGGCTTGAAGGGCTGAATGGCCTAATCGTGCCTATAAGCCCTACATTCCTAAGTTGTTCCATGACTGAGACTAAGCAAAACCACTGACATATGGAAGACTGGAGTGTAGCTGGGGCAGGAAAGAGTTAATTGGAAAGAAGCATGAAGGACCATAATTACCACTCATCCTCTTCCTCAACAACATTTATTGTACAGCACTTTTTTAAAAAATGTGTTTAATATCATACTTTCCACTGGGTTTCAGCAGTCTGCTCCAACTTTCCATAATTACTGTTCCTATTTCTCAGCATGCAGCAACAAGGGACCAGCTGTAAACTTCTCCAGAGTATTTTCATAGTTTAAACATGTAAACCATCTGGAAGGCTTAGCAATCCTGATACATAACACAGAGGCAATTACAGAGGCAGTCCACGACCCACCCAGGGTAGAGAAGCGAACACATTCATGATGGGAAAGGAGGAAGATAAACACAAAAACCAAGGGTGCTCAGCAGGACATGGAGCTGTACAGACCGGGGTCAGTCCAGGGTTTAAGTTATCCTGTAAGCAGGGCCTGACTAAGCTAATCTGAGCAAGGGATTTCTATGCAGTCCCTGCTAGAGTCATCCACACAAGGATAGGATTCACTGTGGCTGTTGTGCGATAGTCCATGTGGTTGAATAGCTCATTGAAGCTCAGTCTTAAGGCCAATAATGGTAATTTATATTTTGAATCACCAGAGGGGAACCGTGCACCAATAAAATATAAATGCTGTGAGGCAGCAGTGAGGCACAAGAATAGATCAGATGGGAAAGATAAACTACAGCAACAGCTCCTTAAGGAGTTCCTGTGGTGCAGTGGGTAGCATTTCTGCCCCTCAGTCAGAAGCTCTGGGGCTTGTTGACCAGTGGAAGTGAATCTGTAACAGAGCAAATAGGTTGAATATCAATATTTAAATCCTTCTAACGCACACGGATGACAGGCAGGAAGAGGAGCGATTCTTAGTCGGCTGTTGCCTGTACCATCACTACCTGTAGTTCCAGACTATTTTGCTATGCTTTGCTAAAACAACGTCTTATTAAACGGTTTTAGTGGCTTGGGACTTGAAGGAATGTGGATAACTGGTTAGTTTTCTTAAAGGAATCATTGAAAGGATGCTGATTTTAACAAGGTGTTTCTTGAAAGTCACACAGTTTGTGGCAGCTGAGATAGCAGGAACTGCCGATGCTGGAAAATCTGAGATAACAAGGTGTAGAGCTGGATGAACACAGCAGGCCAAGCAGCATCATAGGAGCAGGAAGGCTGACGTTTCGGGCCTGCTTGCAGCTTCCGCTGTCGGAGATGTTTGGGTCTTCCAATTGACAGTCCCCACGTGAAGTGAAAGAACCTCCTAGCCGGCTGTTTTGTTTTTGGAAAAACTTATGTTATGGGTCCAGTGTTGTACCCAGAACTCTGGTCCAGCTTGAACCTTAGTTTGAAAAATATTTCAGAACTTGCATATGGTGACACTTGTATTTATGTGTCAGAACGTTAGGCCCCTGTCAGTATTCTGAACATTCCACAGTTTAGCTTCTTTTTACCTTCACAAACTAAGACTTATTGGCCAAAGTGCCTTTCCTCAAAGTGAATCTTTGCACAGAGAAATCCGATATTCCCCTTTTACTGAGTGCATGTATGTCTTTGTTGGGTTTTGGGTTATTTAAAGGGATACACAGTTATATTTAAATGTTACAAACTCAGTATCTTAAAGAAAGCAATTTTTGTCCAACTGTTAAAAGTTAGCATCACACACCCCTGGAGCAAGTAGGGTTTGAACTCAAGCCTCCTAGGCCAGGGGTAGAGACACTACTACTATACCACAATTGGGCTGTACTAGGGAGCCTGGTATTCCCAAGTACTAACGAGGCCTAAATCTGCTTAGCTTCTGAGATCAGATGAGGTCGGGTGGTTTCAGACTATTATTGTACTTGTATCAATGAAAATGTTTTTGTTTACAACAAAATCACTATTTTGCGTTTATTGAAGAAATTTAACTGATGGATCTTTTCAGTTTAAAGCTAATATAAGGAAAGTGTACAGTCAGCCATACGAGGAAACAGGTAAAATAGTCACATTTACATTGTGACGTGGGGTGGGGGGATTGGTGTCGGTGTTGGGAGTGTGGTTCTAGAATTACAGTGCACTCCTCCCATGGTGGCTATAACAACACGTAAATGTCTATGTTAACACAAAATCTCAGATACCTTGGCTTGTTTGGCTAGAAGGCCAGTTAGGATCAAATTGTGCTGACCACGCTATCCAAACACTTGCAAGATGAAATCATATGGTGGACTGTCAGCATTCATGTTTTTGCAGTTATTCATGCCTTACATAGGCAGTGAGCTCTGGAGGTAACTGAACAGAAATTCATCACAGATGAGCGAGTTGCTCATGTGATTGGAATCAGCTACACTCTTGATCACAACATAAATCACTAATGAGGGAAACTTAGTAAGTTCATCCATTCAGGAAGAATCTAACGGCCCTGTCATTATTGCATTGAATTGTGTCTTATATGATTTTTTTTTGACTTATGTGTCTTATATGAATGTACAAACATGATGGCAAACTTCACATCTGAAGGAAGAACAACTTGAATGGAGTTTGGAGATCATTTTATGTGGAACTTTATCGAGAATTTGGAAATTGAAACATATCATGCCACGGGGCATTATCCATTTTTGTCTTCAACTTCTTGGTGAAATCTAGGAGGCCGCTTATATCCCAGAAGCAAAAAGGCCATTAGTATTTTTAAAATAAAAAGTTAAAACATAATAAGTTTTGTAGAGATAATACAATGTGGAGCTGGAGGAACACAGCAGGCCAGGCAGCATCAGAGGAACAGGAAAGTTGACGTTTCAGGTCGGGACCCTTCTTCAGAAATGAGGAGAGGGGAAGGGAGCTGGGAAATAAATAGGGAGAGGAGGAGTGGGGCTGGAGAAAGTAGGTGGGATGGTGATAGGTGAATGCAGGTAGGCAGTGGTGGGGATTGGTTAGTGAGGTGGGAGGGGTGGATAGATGGGAGAGTAGATGGACAGGTTGAGTCAGGTCAAGGAGGCGGGGATGAGAGGGAGGGTTGGTCATGGGATGATGCCAGGGGTGGGGAGATTTTGAAACTGGTAAAGAACATATGTGGACTTTACCAGTTCCAAATCTCCCTACCCTAGGTTCCTACAGTAGCTATACAGTGGGACAGAGAATAAATCAGGAGATAGTGAGGACAAGTAACAAAGGCAGCAAATCAGTCATGAGAGAATTTAATCTTCATATAAATGGGAACAGTCAGCTTGGCAGAAGAAGCCAGGAGGAAGAATTCGTAGAATGTATTTGAGACTACTTCCTAGAACAATATGTTGTAGATTCAAAGGGGGATCAGGCTATTTTGGGGGATCTGGTAATATGCAATGAGGCAGGTTTAATAAGTTATGTCAGAGTAAAAGATCCCTTAGGAAATAGTGACCATAAAGTGGTAGAATTTAGCAATCAGTTTGAGAGGGAGGATGTTGGGTCAGTAACAACTGTGCTAAACTTAAATAAAGGTAGTTACAAAAGAATGAGGGCACAGCGAGCTGGAGTGGACTGGGAAAGGAGTTTAGCAGCACTGGTAAGGAACAATGGCAGTTGTTTAATGAAAGATCATAAGTCACAGCAAGGTCATATTCCAGTGAGGAAGAAGGGTTGAAGAAAGGAGATAAACCAGCAATGGTTAACCACGGAAGCTAAGGATAAATTCAAATTGAAAGAAAAAAAAACATAAATGTGGTAAAGAATAGTGATTATCCAGAAGATTGTGAAACTTTTAGAAACTAACAAAAGATGACTGAAAGAAAATACACAGGGAGAAAATAAGCTTGGAGGATAAACTTGCAAGTAATATCAAGATGGACAACAAGTGCTTCTAAAAATATATAAAAGGAAAGAGAGAAGCCAAAATGAACATCGGTCCTTTCGAGAAGAAGGCTGGAAAAATAATAATGGGGAATCAGGAAATGTCAGAGGAGTTGAATAAATACCTTGCATTACTTCACTGTAGAAAATACCAATAGCATTCCAAAATTATTAAATAATTGAGGTAAGAAAAGGAAGGAGTGGAAATAAATACAATAACTATCACTAAAGGAGAAAGTGCTACGGAAACTAATCGGGCTAAAGACTGATAGGTCCCTGGACCTGATGGAATGTATCCGAGGACATTAAAGGAAGTAGCTGCAGAGATAGTAGATGCATTGGTAGGAATCCTTAAATTCTGAAAAGGTCTCGGGCAGAGAGGAGAAGGAATTTAATCTTTCAGAAGGCTGATTTAAACAGATTATTAGTTGGTAAGGGAATAAAGGATGATAGGGGAAAGGCAGGATAGTGCAGGTCAAAAACAACCACCTAAGTATTCTAATCCCATTTTCCAGCACTTGGCCCATTGTTTTATATGCCTTGATGTCACAAGTGCACATCTCAATACTTCTCAATGTAATGAGGGTTCCTGCTTCTCCCACCATCACAGGCCGTTGAGTTCCAGATTCCCACCATCTTCTGGGTGAAAAAGATTTTCTTCACATCTCCCCTAAACCTCTGCCTCTTACCTTAAATCTATTGTGATCCCTCAATCAAGGGGCAATGTTTCTATCTCTCTACCCTATGGATGTCCCCCATAATTTCATACAAACTTTTGATGGAAACATTCACACTATTTGATAAAGAAGCTTCACCTGAATTAGAACAAAGAACAAAGAAAATTACAGCACAGGAACAGGCCCTTTGGCCCTCCAAGCCTGTGCCGATCCAGATCCTCTATCTGTCTTTTAAAACCTCCACAAGCAACAAGATCTGATAGAAACAGAGTAAAATATTATGGGTGCTGGGAATCTGAAATTTAGACAGAGCATGCGGGAAGTAAATTACAGTTCTGACAGCGCTTCCTGAGTATGAACTGTCAGCTTGGTTAGGTTAGCTGTATTCTACAGGACAGTCAGCATATCGCAAGAGGTTTATTTGCCACTATCCACTATCTCACACAATCAGGCCACCGCTCTTGAAGGACTGAATATTTTTTCCAAATAGTCTGCCAGCTACGTGAGACTGCATTGCTACAGTGCAACACAGTCAGGAGACGGAAGCCTTTAGGCATTTAGAATCATTTTGTTTAGTTGCCATTAGAGTTAAATCAAAACAATCAAACAGATTGTGTTCCACACCGTACGTGAGCATCAGAGAACTAGAGACTCTAAACACAGATTGTTGTTTGTAGTTTTGTTCTCTGCACTGGTCTTCCTTTCTGGAGGGGAGTTAAAGTTCCTATCCCCCTTGGTTGAGGAATCCATAGTCAAGAAAAAAAAAATTAGGGTTTAAAAGCAATTCGAGGGGAAATCCTGACGCTCAGAGAGTGGTTGGGATCCGAAGCTCACTGTTTGAAAAGTTGATGGGGGCAGAAGCTCTCAACATATTTGAGAAAGTTAAATATTGTTAAAAAGAGAGATGAAGTAAAAGTTCTCCGTGATGACCTTATCAGGACTGAAACACAAACAAACTAACTTTAGAAGGAAACAATAATTCATACAACATGAGAAGAGAGTGTGCTGATTGGTTGGGCAATGGTTGGGGACATTGTCAGTTTTAGTTAACCATAGATAGTCTTTTTCTCAGGGATAGGAATTGAAAACTAGAGGGCACAGGTTTAAGGTAAGAGGGAATAGATTTAAGAAGGTCCTGAGGGGCAACTTTTTCATGCAGAGAGTGGTGCATATATGGAATGGGCTGCCAGAGAAAGTGGTTGAGGCAGGCACAATAGCAACATTTAAAAAACATTTGGATAGGTACACGGATGAGAAGGGTTGGGAGGGATTTGGACCAAATACGGGCAATTGGAACATAACTGAGTGGGCGCCTTGGTCGAAGGGCCTGTTTCCATGTTGTATTACTCTATAACTCTATAATTAAATTCAAACCAGGCAATAAACTCTGATTGATCAGGGTTTTGCCATGAAGAGGCGGCAGAGATTGGCAAAGCTCTTTCTTTATTGAAAAGGATGCAATGTGTGACCATATTCCCTTTGCCTACACGAATATGCACAAGAAATACCACAAGCAATGTACCAAGAGCAGAAAAGTAGGGATTATTCAAGGCTGAGAGAGACAGATTTTTAATCAGTAAGGAAATCATGGCTATAGAGAAAAGGCTGAAGAGTGGAGTTGAGGATTATCAAATCAACCATCATCTCATTGAAAGGGGAAACAGACTTGATGGAGTCAATGGCCTACTTCAATTTCTATGTATTATGCTGGATGGCTACTTCTTGACCAGCACAAACACAATGGCCTCCTTCTGTGCTGTAAACTTCTGTGATTTTATGATTTAACTCTCACTCCTACCTCACTGGGAATGCTGCAAAGTAAAACAAAAAATAGTTAGTAATACAAAGTAAATTATTGGTGGTACAGTTAGTATGAGCATAATAGTCCAAATGGTCTCATTCTCTGCATTACCACCCCATAAGGCAGTTTCTAAAACTTTTTGAGAGGCCTCCATCAGATCTGTTAGGAGCCGCTGGTTAAGCTGGTGCATGGTCTACTACGAATTGTGATCAGGGTCTTAGAATTGCTGTGAATTCTCGATTTTCACACCGATGTAGCAGCTCCTTCTCCTTCCTGCATGGTTTCAAACAGGAGGCTTGCTGTTCCTCTGCTCTTGCCTGTTTTCAATGGTCCATTGTCCCGAGGCAAAGAGCAGGTGGCTAGTGTGTGAAAATGCCTCTAACTCATGTGTTCTTTATGACCCAGAGTTCACCCTCTCTGTCAGGTTTCCAGTCTGACCACAACGTGACAGAAACATTCTAATAATGAAATTCCTTGTAATGTGAGACGGGTGCAGTATATCTAGCCCCCAGTCCCACACAATGAAGCAACAAACATTGCAGTCAATTAAGTAAAGTTATGAACCAGCACACTTTTTTGTTTCACATCAAGTGGATTAATATACATGGAATTTTTTTTAGCTAATTCAAATTAAGCCTATCAGAATGATATTGTGCAGAAGGAGACTGTTTACCCCATTGTCTGTAAATTATGTTTGATTTATCTCAGTCTTTCCTCTTATCTCTGTAAACTTATTCTTTACATCTGTAACTAACTCCAATTTGAGAGTTATGACTGAATCTGTTTCCATTGCACTTTCAGATCATGCATTCCAAATCTCAAAAACTCCTGGGCTACATAAAAAAAATCCCTTCTCTTCATGACTGGAGGCTGTCCTTTCATTTACCTGGGCTCAAAACTCTGGAATTCCCTCCCTTATCCTCTCTGCCTACCTCTCTGTAAAAACCTACTTGTCAGTCCTAATTTCTCTTTATGTTGGCATTATTTTGTTTGATCAAAGCTTCAGTAATCATTTCGGGATGTTTTACTGCTGTAACAATATGTGCCTATGAGAGGGATTTGTTCTGACCCCTGTTTCTCTTGAAGAGGAGTATTGTAAACCTGGTACCAACGTGTCTGCTCCATGGAAAGCAGAGTAAATAGCTTTGAGTTTTTAAAAAATTAGACAAATGAAGCATGAGTGGATGGAGTCAGGCTCACACAGGGTTTTAAATTTTGCATTAAGTTGTGGGATTTGGGGTTTTAGAGTTGAAGCTGCTAGATACAGCTCTCTCTCTGCTGCTGCAAAAAGTTTGAGTTCTCTCTCTGCTGCTTGATTCATTCTGTCGGTGCTCCTTTCTCCTGGGCTGGAGGAGATTGCAAGTGAGGGAAATCTGATTTGCTGAATTGGCCTTTGCCAAGGGTGTGTTCATGGGATGCTGCTTTATTGGAACAGTTGCTGAGTAGTAGTTAAATAATATATTATTTTGTTAAGTATTTTGATACAGTTAAAGTTATGTCATTTTTTTTGTTTTCAATTTATCTATGGTGTAAGAATAAAATGTGTTTTGATTAAAGCCTAATGGTTTGACCTACTGAATCACATCTGGAACACAGCACCTTACACTTGCCTTTAAATAAGATAAAAGTTTGGGTCTAGGCAATCTCCCTGATATGTTTTGAGGAGGTTTGGTCTAGTCCATCGTACTACATTAAAGACACTATATAAATTCAGTTTGTTGCTTTTGTAATTGTGGATAGATAAATTAAGATGGACTGAATGGATTTCCTCTTCTATATCTAATGAACTGATTTGTACATCGGGCTTATATTGCATTTCAACTCAAACATAACAATTATATCTCCTGGAAAGGGAAAACGCAGTGATTTAAGCTGCAATTGCAGTAGCTTGGAAAGATTTACATTGATTTGGCCACCAGCTCAGATACGCCTGTCCTCAATTAAAATCCATTGAAATCACAGGGCCATTAGATGTCTATTTCGGTCTTTCCAGAAACTTTCCTATCTTACAATTACGATTGTAAAATATCTTTCTTCTGAGCTAATTAATTTTCTTATTGAAAATGTGGTTGAATGATTTTCAATCCTAGATGCCAGGCAGGATTTATCATCCACTTGGAGATTTAGGATGACCTCATGTTCATAATGAATTCACAGCAGTTTATGCTGAGAGAGTTTCTTTAATTCTCCCATGGCGCATTGGTGTCACTGGCAAGGGCAGTATTTGTTGCCCATCCCCAATTGCCCTTTGACCTGAGTGGCTGGCTTGCCCGTTTCAGAGTGTACCACATTGCTGTGGGTCTGGAGTCACATGTAGTCCAGGCCAGGTAATGACGTCACATCGCCTTCCCTGAAGGACATGAGTGAACTGGCTGGGTTTTTGCAAAAATCACTGATCACAGTCGCTGAGACTAGCTTTATGTTCCAGGTTTACTATTTGGGATTTGAAACCATGTTCTCCACAGCATTAATGTGGGCCTCCCCCAATGCAGCCAGAACACCATTCAACACCATCTCCTCGGTGAGAGGTGTTTTTACCTGAGGACAGTCAGAAGACTCTGCCTCACTGAGCCATACACTTTGCAAGTTAAGTAGAACATCCCTGTAATATCAGGCCTGCCCATTCACATGGATGATCCCACAGCACAATTACAAGAAGTTGCTCCACTGCATTATCAGGCAGTGCCTTCTAGCCTCTAGCCAAATGCCATGGGACAAAGCTTCTCCTTGTGTCACCAATGACCTTATATTTACACCCTTTCATTTCGATTCTCTCACCAATGGGATCAGCTTTCCTCTCTCTTCTCAATCCAGATCCATCACTGTATTGATTAGATCTCCTCCCAACCTCCAATTCTCCAAGTTTAGCAGTGTCCAATTGATCCACATAAGTGGGCTCTGGGCTCAAGTTAATGCCAATAGCTGTGGTCCCAATGACAGATGGGTGGCATCACCCCCACTCCTTGGCCAGTTTTAGGAGCCTGATCTTAGTCAGTGGATAATTAATCACCTTGTGTTGGGGCTCCCCTCCCCTTTAAGGGCTGAGGGCCCACCACTGGGACAATGGCAGTTCTTCAGTCCTACTGCTGCCACTGGGTGTGGTAGCCACCTGCTGGAATAACATTGTCAGTGCTGTTCCAGAAGATGAGTGAAGTTGTGATCATGTGAGTGTGCCTGACAGGTTTGGCGGGATGGGGGGTGGCAGTGGGAATGTGGAATATTATTTCCGCAGAGGCCAACCCTTGCCCCTAGAAATGCCAGGACCCTTCCCAAACCCACAGAGACACTACCAGGTGAAGACTTGAGCCAAACTCACATCATAACCTCTTCAATTCACTGTGTCACCTTTCAAAGTGGCACCTTTCATAGTCTGCGACTTGGTGAAGTGTGCAGGTGAGATCGTCTCAAATTAACTCATTAGATATTTACAGAATCTGTCAGCCTATTGAAATAGTTTTATTTGATCCAACCCATTGTTTGTCTAACCTTGGTTTTTATCTCCACCACACCACCTGTCTCTCTGTTCCCAGGCTACTCCTGGTGTCTAATTTAAACATCCAGAGCGCTCGGCAAATACTAAGCAACCTTATCCCTGGTTTTGTTTTGAGACTGTAAATTATAGAGCAGGTTACAGATGGAAAAGGAATGGACTGGAGAGAAAGAGAGTGAAGCAACTGGATTGGCATCACATTTTTCTGCCACTAGTAAATTTTTTTTTAACTCATTCGTGAGATGTGGGTGTCGCTGACTGGACCTGTATTTAATACCCAGAGGGAATTAAGTGTGAACCACATAGCTGTGGGGTCTGTAGACCAGACTATGCGAGGAATGTAAGCTTGTTTCCCACATTAGTGAACCTGATGGGGTTTTTAATGAAAATGTTTACATAGTCACCACTTGACCAGCTTTATTTTTGAATTCAAATTTCAACATTTGCAGCCCATGGTGGGATTTGAGTCCATGTTTCAGCATTTTAGCTTAGGATTCTCAATTACAACTACTCTCCTCCCCTTGGTAATGTCTCAGCTACATCAATAGTAAGAAATTCCTCAGCTAACAAAGGTGCTGGTCTGGGCAATCAGATCAATTAGTCATAAGTCACACTGATAGTTTTCTTCCGAAATCTAATGGAGAAAGTATTGAATATTTATAGGGTGAACAGCTTTCCCCTGGCATTGCTCATTCAGTACAAGGGTGGTGCTTGACAATGTCAATAGACTAGTAACCCAAGGGACCTGCCTATCGCTCTGGTTACATGGGATCAAATCTCAACATAAGTGGCTGGCGGAAGTTTAAATTCGATCGATAAATCTGCAACATAAAGTGAGCATGACAGCTCCCATCAACTTTACAAAAGCCCATCTGGTGCACGAATACATGAAGTCTCTGACTTATAAAGACAATCCCATACAGGGTGTAATTTTAAAGACCTGATATACGAATGTTTCCTGTGTTTACGAACAACTCTTTTATATTGTCCAACATTGTGTTCTCGCTCTTGCGAACAAATCAACTTGCAAATGGACTCAAGGACGGATCTCGTTCACAACCTGGGAACAGCTTTTACTCTTTGGGAAGAAAATCTGTTACCCTTGCCTTGTTTGGCCATGTGGCACTAGGCCATCAGCAATGGGTATCATAAATCATGGTTTCACACCCCAGTGACATGCGGTTGGGGTAGTGTACTGCCACCAATCTATGTTCACTGTCATTTTTCCAGAACAGTGCAGATCTTTGAGGCCTGCGTGTGGTAGTGGTTTCTGGAGCTGGAAATGAATTCATCCATATGCCGATCAGCACGTGCAGACTCTCTGAGTGATTGAACAGCCTTACAGGGAACATCGCCACCAAATCTCCTTCCTACTTTTTAAAAAAATTGGAAGGCATTGCAACAAACTAAAAAAGTCAAAGGAAATTCATTATATTAAAAGTGAAATCACATTTTGAGGAAGCATGAATTAACAGAGCCCTCATGGTGCTCACGAGTCTGAAATCATGTGCTCCGTCTCAGGCAACACCCTGCTGTGACCATAACCACAAAAGAGAGGCCAGCAGTCAGGCACATTAACCATCTCCATGGCCCTCTGGCTGGACCTGTTACTGGGGATCTTTGCCAGGCAATGGCCTAGTGGTATCATCACTGGACTATTAATCCAGAGATGCAGGTAACGTTTTGGGGACCTGGGTTTGAATCCCGCCACAGCAGATGATGGAATTTGAATTCAATAAATATCTGGAATTAAGAATCTAATGATGACCGTGAATCCATTGTTGATTGTCAGAAAAACCCATTTGGTTCACGAATGCCCTTTAGGGAAGGAAACTGCCATCCTTACCTGGACTGGCCTACACATGACTCCAGACCCACAGCAATGTGGTTGACTCTTAACTGTCCTCTGGGCAATTAGGGATGGGTGATAAATACTGCCTGGCCAACAACGCCCTCATCCTATGAATGAATAAAGGAAAAAAAAGGCCCAGGACTAAGCTCTCAGATCTGCCTGCCCCTCTCTGCATCATGTGTCCAAAGATCAGGAGCATGGGACTCAAGTATGCTCTGATCTCCGCTGATGTTACTGCTGAACAAGTCAGATCCTAAAATGGAATCTAGATCCTATTTTATTTAAATTTAATGTGGTGCTGTTTCACTGAAACATGAGTACACAAGACTGCAGATTTGGTTTAACAATAAAACATAAATATATTATGTTAAAGAAATTACAGAAATCACTCATCTATTTAAATATAACACAACTTGAAAGAGTTCAAAATACATGGTGAAACAAAATCCGATCTACACCCCAATACATGGTGAAACAAAATCCGATCTACACCCCAAAACCATCACTTTATAGTTAGTGCAGAGGAATTTTCATTTGCTGTGGTTTGACTGAACTGTTTCTTTTCAGGCCTCGTTCTGTGAGTCACAACGACTTTTCCCTTGAATAATCACACAACTGAGAGCTTAGACTTTCTCAGATGTTTAATAATCTGCAGAGTTCTAATCAAACACTCCTGGACTGGTTGTTTCATGAGCTTCACTATTTTACTGAGGTAACGTATTCTCCTAACTTCTGTGAGCAATCTCTTTTTCTGTTAGGGATCATACTTACCTCTAACCCTGGTCAGATCTCTTAAAAGCTGAGGCAAAAGTATTTACATTTTTTAAAAAAATCTTGCTTATGCTTGACTCTACTAAAGCTACTGACTTAATATTTTCTTACTTAGGCATTGTATGGGTCTTTGCAGTCACCTGCTCTATGATATATATTAGTTTTAAAGTCATGGTTCCAGAAAGGCTGACCAAAGCCTTTTTAAAATCCTTCACAAAAATAAACCAACAACATATGTCACTGGTTTGAAATCTAAACTCTTAAAAAAAGGTATATATGTGAAGATCACACACCTTTCATCAAAAATCCTTTATTCATTCATGTGATGAGGGTGTTGCTGGCTGGGCCAGTATTTACTGCCCATCCCTAATTGCCCAGAGGGCAGTTCAGAGTCAACAACACTGATGTGGGTCTGGAGTCACATATAGGCCAGACTAGGTAAGGATGGCAGTTTCCTTCCCTAAAGGACATCAACAAACCAGATGGGTTTTTCCAACATCTGGAATGGATTCATGGTCATCATTAGACTCTTAATTCCAGATATTGATTGAATTCAAATTCCATCATCTGCTGTGGTAGGATTTGAATCCAGAATCCCAGAACATTAGCTGGGTCTCTGGATTAACAGTCCAGCAATAATACCACTAGGCCATTGCCTCCCCAAATTAAATGGGAACTCCTTTAAAAAAATAGGGAGGGGTCTAAAGCCTAAAACAACCTATGAAAAGATGGACCAGGAATTCCTGAACGTTGCATAAATCAATACCTTCCGCCCATGATTCCCAGTGGAAAGAGAGAAGACTCCCATTAGAGAGCCCTCCACTGGGGACTTCTGTCATTGTTGGACAGCAAGATGGAATGTTTTGGCACATCTGATCAGTTGGTCAGGAGGTGATGGTCGTTTATAGTTTTAATTTGTAGAGTTTATTTAAGTTAGTTTCATCGTTTACTTGTAGTTAGAATCAAATGCCCTGTGATAAATATGGCTTCTTGATAAATAGAGAATCCTGATTCGTGTTTTCCATCCACTTGGGTCTGAAATATCAGGTGGTTTGGGGATTTTTGTGTATTTATTGTAAAACGCTTAACTTTCCTTGTGACTCTAGAAACAGTGGAGCTTGATTTCCAACATGTTACCCCAGTGACGGGCTACATTAGTGAGACTCATGCATCCTCCACAAGTCAGCTCGGTCTGAGGAACACTTGCTCAGCAGAAACTGAAAGGACCATCCCTACACTTGGCCAGGACATAGCGTCAAACCCAACAACACCTTAGGTCCAAGCTACAGGAACGGGCCCATGCAAATGGAGTAAACTGGCCTGATGCGAGGCACCCCGACACCTGACATGAAGACGCATCCTCACAGACCTGTGAATTAGACACTCCTGCAGTGTACAGATCCATGTCATAAACTGCATCCAAATCTTGAGTGCTGAATAAATACTCATGATCTATCTTGTGGAATACCTGCTCCTTGTTGAGGCATAGGAAGACGGCCGGGAGATCAGTCCTCTGGGGAAGGTGGATCAGGCTCCAGGCAGGTGAATGCTGCGTATTTTACGGCCTAGAGCAGGGACAGGTTAGAACTGGATGTATAAACAATGTGGTCCAGCATAGGAGGACATTGCCCAGACAAAGGTTTTATAATCCGTGTTGAGGAGGGTGCCCAGGGGTCAGTTTTCAGAAGTCGGGCCATGGATTACAAGAGTTGGCAAACCATATTGCAGCTATATAAAACCCTTGTTAGGCCTGCATTTGGCAGCTGAACTCAGATGGCCCTGTACCATGACAGGGCTCTGTCCTCAGCCACTGAAGATTCCTCTGTGTGCTGATGGCAGAAGTTGTGGAAGTCACATCCCACCACAAGGGCAGCCATTCTGCTCCCTGCTCCCCTTGTGATGGAACAATTCCTGGCAAGACTCACCCTCTGACAGAAGGTTGGTATAATTCCAGAGTGTGGATGTCTGTGCCCCCACCCCACCGAACGCAGAATGGAGAAAGTTGCGGCCACACTAGCCTGTAGTTGAGCGCAGCGTCTGTGTATAGAAGCCACTGGAATGCAGGAAATGCCAAGGGAACCAAGTCTAGAATCTCTGACTACACAAGTGAAAAGACCTTGTGACATCATTAGATTAGTTGGAGCTTAATGTTGATTTAACATTTGCTGTTCCAAAACCATTACCTTAATCAGCAATGTTCTTAACTCTTCACTGCCTTCTGAAATGACCGAGCAAGCCACTCAGCTCAAGGGCAGTGAAGGACGGGCAACAAATGCTGGCCTTTCAGTGACGGCCACATCCCTTGAAAGATTGAAACATGGTGGAATCATGCAGTACGTGTGCAAAGTCTTTTATGTATGGTTCTTATAGGCAAGGGAGTCAAGGACATGAGAACATACCAAAAAGGAGCAAATGTAGACCACTCAGTCCATCAAGCCTGTTCCGCCTTGTGATAAAATCATGACTGATCTGTTTGTGTTTCAAATTCCACATTTTCACCTACCCCCCCATATTTTGGGAACAGGGGGAGTGGACAGCAAACTGGAGGTGATTTTATTCAATAGTGGGAACAGGCTCAGAGGGCTGACTTGCCTACTTCTTCCTCGAAGTTCCAAGATTCATTTTCATTTATATTGAAAGTATTCCAAGATTTCTCTGCACTTTCCACAAGAATTCTGTGTTAGTCACAGCAGGGGTGACGGGGGCAAGGCAAAGAAATGGGCAGAGGAAGGGCAGGTCCCTTGGGGGGACAGGTGGGGTGGGGAAGGGGGTGTGCATCCATGGTGTGGAGGGGACGACAGAGCTGGGCTGAAATCCCCGTCGCTGACAGGGAGGTAGGATGCTCCAGGTCAAGATTATAGAGTGGTGGGAGAGTTGGAATCCCTGTTCCTGCTGCACTTGAACCACAAACAATGCTGCAAAGGAACCTCCTGCTGATCAGGCCAAGCCTCCCTCCCTTCAGCTGCCAGTTTTCCTGAGTTCCTGGGAGCCTGCTAGGCCACAGCCATTAAATTGAGGTAGTTGCTGAAATCAGGGACTTGGAACCTCATCTGAACATATTAAATGACCAACCTCTCAAGACTGAGTGACTGCCCATGCTCCCAACCCCCAAACCAGTCGTTGGCTTGTCCCCATGAACCACGGTCGAGTTTCCTAATGTTTAGAATTTAGCTCCAAAACCTCTACCTCCCCCACTCTGCTGTCCATTCTGGAGGGTTTAACTCACTTATCACCAGCCCCTAACCATCCCCCTGGTTGTATATTTATTTACTTTTTGTTCTCTCAAAGATCCAGGATTGATAACTAGCTGTTGGAAAGATGATACAAGTCAGAGTCTGGAATCAGGAAATGCTTGAAGATGGTGGAAAGGTATTTGTGTGGAAGGGATTCTGGGAGGATTGAGAGAATGGGCTTGTTTCATCTCAGTTCAAAATATAGTCAGTTTCCTTTTGTAACTGTTTTTCTCTGAGTTGTAGGTTTTGTTGACTGCATTAGTGGTTATTGCCAGTCCCTAGCTATCCTTGAGAAGGTGTGGTTAACCGCCTTCTTGAACTGCTGCAGTCCCTTGGGGTGATATTGAGAAGGCAGTTTCAGGATTTTGACCCAGCGACAGTGAAAGAACAGCAATATATTTCAAAGTCTGGATGGTATGTGTCTTGGAGGGGAACTTGAAGTTGGTGGTGTTCTCATTGTATCTGCTGCCCTTGTCCTTCTAGATGTTAGAGGTCACAAGTTTGAAAGTTGCTGTCAAGGGACGCTTGGTAAATTACTGCACTACATCCAGTAGATGGTACACTCTGCTGCTACAGGGCATCAATGATGAAAGAAAGTGATTGCTGAAGACTCTGAAGGGGCATGAATGTTTGTGCATGGGGTTTCAATCAAGCCAGTTTCTTTGTCCTGGATGGTGTCAGGCCTCTGGAGTGTTGTTGGGCTGCACTTATCCAGGGAAATGGGGAGTATTCCGACACACTCCTGACTTGTGACTTGTAGGTGGTGGACAGTCTTTGGGAAGTCAGGAGGTGAGTTACTCACTGCAGGACTCCTAGCCTCTTACCTGCTCTTGTAGCCATTGTATTTATATGTCTGTTCCAGCTCAGCTTTTGGTCAATGGACAGTAGATGACTCAGGATCGTGCCAGAATAGGAAACCAGAAAGCACAAGGGGATTAAAAAAAAATTTAAAAAAAGATAATGTTGCAATGATACAACATGTTCATAAGAATCTCACTAAGGGTTAAGCACAGAAAATTGAAAAACCCTACTGATTTGTACTGGACATGTTCTGTATCTTCAAAACTACATCTGATTTTGATCTGGGATAGTAGGAACTGCAGATGCTGGAGAATCTGAGATGACCCTTGTCTAGGCCTGAAACGTCAGCCTTCCTGCTCCTCTGATGCTGCTTGGCCTACTGTGTTCATCCAGCTCTACACCTTGTTATCTCTGATTTTGATCTGTCGTTTACAACCTGTGGCCATTTTAAAAAGACACTGGGGAAAGAGTTTAATATTTCCGAGGAGGATGAAATTATATTAACCCTTGGGCAACTGAATCACTGTTATCTCCAGGCCTTCTTTTTGGGGCAAGTCAATGTCAAATTGTGCTTCGCCCAATATCCTCCCTGGTCTAAATGTCCCACTGTCAGACTCTTACCACTTACCTACTCAGTGTTAGGAAACTGTCTTCAGAGTTTGAAGGTTTATGATGTGACAGGACCATATCCAGGCCGAGGGAGTGCTGTACTGTCATAGATGCTGACAATCTTTCAATGATACGTTAAACCATGATACGTTCGTCCTCAGCAAAGGGCTCACCTTCATTCCCCTGCAACCACATGTAAACAAATCCCGCACACGCCTCAATATCAAGCTCGTTTCCTGCTGCCTCCACCTCCGCATTTATTTCTTTGAATGGGAATCCAACCCACCCTTTGACTACCCCTTCTCCTGCTTCCAGCAAACTCCATACTCCTGAACAACCCCTTGCGGCCTCCTACCCTCCCTCGTCCTCTTCACCTCAAACTGTTGCCACGACATCAATTGCCAGAATCGCTCTTCCCCCTCTCATTCACTCCAACCTCTCCCCATTGAAAACTGCAGCCCTCCGCTCCAACCCCAACCTCACCATCAAACCCGCCGATAAAGGGGGCACGGTGGTAGTTTTGTGAACTGACCTCTGCAACGCTGAGGCTAGGCACCAACTCTCTGACACGTCCTCCTACCATCCCCTCAATTCTGAACCCCACCTCTGATCACCAAGCCATCATCTTGCAGACCGTTAACAACCTCATCCCCCCAGGAAACCTCCCATCCACAGCCTCCAAACTGATAGTTCCCCAAACCAGTACCGCCTGTTTCTATCTCCCACCCAAGATCCATCAACCTGACTGCCCTGGTCGACCCATTCTCTCTGCCTGCTCCTGCCCCACTGAGCTCATCACCTCTTACCTCGACTTCGTGCTTTCCCCTTTGGTCCGGAAACTCCCCACCTACATTCGGGACACAACATACGCCCTCCACCTTTTACGAAAACTTTCAATTCCCCAGCCCCCAACACCTCAACTTCACCATGGACATTCAGTCCCAGTACACCTGAATCCTCCACAAGGACGGCCTAAAATCCCTCCTCCTCTTTCTCTCCCTTAGGTCCAACCAGTCCCCTTCCACCGATACTCTCATTTGCTTGGCAGAACTGACTCCCACAATTACCTCTCATCCCCTTCCTGTAAAAATGTTATCCCATACTCTTAATTCCTCTGCCTCTGCTTCCAGGATGAAGCATTTGACTCCAGGACATCCTTCCCACTTTAGGAACTGTAGTTTCCCCTCCTCTGTAATTAAGGATGCCTTCAACTGCATCTGCCCAATTTTACGCACTTCTGCCCTCAAACCCTCTCCCACCAACAATAATAAGGATAGAGTCCTCTTAGTCCTCACATACCACTCCACCAAACTCTGAATGCAATGTATCGTCCCTCATCATTTCCGCCACCTACAATGAGACCCCACCACCAAAAAGATATTTCCCTCCCCACCCCTGTCCGCTTTCCACAGGAACCGTTCACTCCGGGACTCCCTCATCAGCTCTAAACTCCCCACACCAACCTCTCCACCACACCCGGTACGTTTCCCTGCAACCGCAGGAGATGCTATACCTGCCCCTACACCTTCCCTCTCACCTCTGTCCAACGCTCCAAACAATCCTTCCAGATCCGGCAGAGATTTACCTGCACTTCATCCAACCTGACCTCTGTATCCGTTGCTCCTGATATGGTCTCCTCTATATCGGGGAAACCAAATGCAGGCTCGAGGGCTGTTTTGTGGAGCATCTGTGTTCTGCACGCACCACCCAACCCAACATTCCGGTTGCCATCCACTTTAACTTTCCCTCCCACTCCCCTGGTAATATGTCCATCCTTGGCCTCTTCCACCTGCAGAGTGAGGCTAAATGTAAACTGGAGGAACACAAATGATATTTCACCTTAGCAGCTTACAGCCCAATGGCCTGAATATTGACTTCACCAACTTCAAAATCTCTCCTCCCCCAACCTGTCAATTTTCCAACTCACCTGTCTGCTCTACCCTTCCGACTGACCAACCACAATAACCCCCTACTTGCATCACCAGCTTCAAAATCTCTCTACTCCCAACCTATCCATTTCCCTACTCATCTATCCACTTCACCCTTCTGACTGACCAACCCAGAATATCTCCCTACCTGCATCCACCTATCTCCACAGTGTCTACAATAGCAAATCAGATGCTAGGAATACTGCGGTGATAACTCACCTCCTGAACCCCCAAAGTCTGTCCACGACCTACCAGGCACTAGTCAGGAGTGTGAAGGAATACTCCCCACTTTCCTGGATGGGTGTAGCTCCAACAACACTCAAGAAGTTTGACATCGTCCAGGACATCACATCGACAACAAAACCATTCCCTCCACCACCAATGCTCAGTAGCAGCAGTGTGTACCAACTAGAAGACGTACCACAGAAATTCACCAACGCTCCTGAGACAGTACTTTCCAAATCCACAACCACTTCTATTAAGGACAAGGGCAGCAGATATATGGGAACACCACCCACCTGTAAGTTCCCCTCCAAGCCACTCACCATCCTGACTTGGAAATACATCACTGTTGCTTCACTGTTGCTGGGTTGAAATCCTGGAATTCTCTCCCTAAGGACATTGTGGGTTATCAAACAGCATAGACTACAGCAGATCAGGAAAGTAGCTCACCAATATCTTCTCAAGGGCAACTAGGGATTGGTAATAAATGCTGACCCAGCCAGATCCCTTAAATGAATTAAAATAATCCTTCCTGTAATGCAAGGACTAGAATTGTACACAATACTTTTTCTGTCATCTGACTACAATTTAATAGTTTGATACATTTCCAGTATAACCTCCTCGCACCGTTTTCTTGGCTAATAAAGGAAAAAAACTTTGCCGTTTGTAATCCTCAGAAGTTCTCGTTAGCAGCCTTGTAAAATACTTATGTTTCCCTGCAATTACTGAATTGTGATCCCGATTCTGTGGGAGTGAGAAAAGGTCTAGATTTCCTTGGAATGTCAAAGGATCAGTAACCCGAGAATGACTGGACAGTCTGGCGTTGGTTAAGGAACAAATATTGACCAAGAACCAGGGCGAATGGTTAAGCTTTTCTTCAGAATTATACTGTAGGGTCTGTTCCATCTACCCGAGAGAGACAAATGGAAATTATTGTCTTCTTGATTGATGGTAGCATAATCTCTTGGTTAGCGTTAGGGTTAACGTTAGGGTTAAATTTAACCTTTTGGCCAAATCCATTCACAGCGCAGCAACCCCTTCAAGGGGAAACACTGATGCTGTTTCTCAAAGTATTGATAGTGTGAGGCACCACAGGAACCTGGTCACATGCATTGCTGCAAGATATTTTCAGTAACATGGTCTTTCATGCTCTTTTCAGATTCTATTCATGTGTTGAAGTGTCCTCACAGCTAAAAATAAACACAGATAACGGTTACAACACTTTGAAGACAAGCACAGTGAATTTTAAAAAAATCTGTTCCATTGTCAATGATTGATTATATTTAGACAGTCTTATCTTAAAGAGTTTACTTAACAACTGTCTGTGTAAACAACTGTATAATCACAGGAATGGTAGCGAGTGGTTGCGTTTCTACACAAACAGAAGCCCTGGTTTAAAAGTCTCTCCGTCTAATGCCCAAAGTCCTTCGAGACTCACCCACTAATTATTAGAACGAACGGTGACCATGTCACAAAAACTGAAAGAACTGCGGATGCTGTAAATCAGGAACAAAAACAGAAGTTGCTGGAAAAGCTCAGCAGGTCTGGCAGCATCTGTGAAGAAAATATCAGAGTTAACATTTCGAGTCTGGTGACACATCTTCAGAATGACATATTAACTCCGGTGATCATGTAAATCCTGGATTGTCATTCAAAAGTCACCTGCTTCATTAAAGTCCTGATCTGGCCTTGATGTGATTCCAGAACCTTCACAATGTAGGTCTTTATTTAAAAAAAGACATTTTCTAGTCAA
>NC_063350.1:7840149-7841205 GCF_021869965.1 Rhincodon typus
CACAATGTAGGTCTTTATTTAAAAAAAGACATTTTCTAGTCAACCTGTTCAGAGATGTTATGACACACCTCTGGAGCAGGTGGGACTTGAACTCAGGTCTCCTGGCTCGGAGGAAGGCACACTCCTACTGTTCCACAAGAGCCAACATCAGCACTTTTACCTTCTCCCTGCTCACCATCCAAGGGCCTAACCAGTCTTTCCAGGTGAAGCAGCATTTCACCTGCACCTCCTCCAATCTGGTCTACCGCATTTGCTGCACCCAATGTGGCCTACTCTCCATTGGAGAAACCAAACGCAGACTGGGTGATCGCTTTGCAGAACACCTCTGGTCTGTGTTCAAGCATGACCCTGACCTTCCTGTAGCTGGTCATTTTAACACAACGTCCTGCTGACATGCCCCGCTGGTCTTTCCTCAGCATGCTGCAGGGCTCCAGTGAATCACAGCACAAACTGGAGGAACAACATCTCACCTTCAGACTAGGCACTTTACAGCCTTCTGGACTTAATATTGAGTTCAACACCTTGAGGTTGTGAACCAACTCCTATTCCTTCTCTTTCTTTTAACTTTACTTGTTACATTCTCTGTCACCATGTCCTCTCTCCCCTCCCCACACTGCAGCGGGACCATCTGATCTTTCCAGTCTGGCAGTTAGACACACCATTGTCCTGCCATTCTCACATTCCGATCAGTTAGTCTGAACTATCAACATCTTTTCTCCCCCTGCATTCCATACCCAACACCCCTCTAACACCCTCTCAAATACAGCATAAATGCTGCCCCCCTCCACACTTCACTTCAGCTCTGATGAAGAGTAATCTAGACTTGAAACATTAGCTTGCTCTCTCTCCATGGATGTTGTCTGACCTGCTGTGATCTCCAGTATTTGTTATTTCCAAAACTCCCTGTCTTTTTAAAAACTGAAAGAACTGTGGATGCTGTAAATCAGGAACAAAAACAAAGTGGCTGGAAAAGCTCAGCAGGTCTGGCAGCATCTGTGAAGGAAGAAACAGAGTTAACATTTCGGGTCCGGTGACCCTTCCTCAGAACTGAACCCT
>NC_063350.1:7851205-7908704 GCF_021869965.1 Rhincodon typus
CAAATCAAATAACACTAAAATTACAGACCCTTTATGCTGTTTTACAACAACAGGAACACCACGCTATACAATACACAGTAGATTGTTTTACTGCTAAGGCACATCTGGGTTTAACATAAAGTATTCTGATATCCTGAGGTTCACTAAAAGGTTAATTGCTGTTCGAAGCTTGAAGTTTGTCAGTTGCTTGAAAATTTCTAGCCTCCAGGTCATAAAAAAAAGTTGGATGCTCTTTGCTTTAACATGTTTGATGATTTGAGGTATGATCTCTTAAATTTTAAAAAACTGAAAACTTCTAAAAATGATAAAATAACATGAACATACTGCAGTTGCTGGAGATCGTAAATGAAAATAGAAAATGCGAGAAAAACTCAGCAGATCTCACAGCATCCGTGGAGAGAGAAACAGAATTAATTGATGGAATATTCCCCTTCCTGATATGGTATGAGAAAGTTGTGAAAGTATCGCAGTTACATGCATATGCATTTACCTTATTTCCATGTCGAGTGAAACGTTAACTCTGATTTCTCTCCACAGATGCTGCCAGACCTGCTGAGCTTTTTCAGCAATTTCTGTTTTTATTCCAGTGCACTCCTGGCTGAATAGTCTCCCACTTTCTATCCCCCTAAACTTATGCTCATCTAAAACTTGTACCTTAACTCGCACTACCTCCTGTTTCTATCACTGCTGCACTGACTGACTTCCAATGGTCCTGTTTTTAACATTGTTTTCAAATCCCCCAGGACCTTTCCCACTCCGTCTCTCTCTAATGCTGACTGAGATACCTGCACTCCTCCAATTCTGGCCTAGAGATAGTAAGAACTGCCGATGCTGGAGTCAGAGATAGCACAGTGTGGAGCTGGAGGAACACAGCAGGCCAGGCAGCATCAAAGGAGCAGGAAAGTTAACATTTCAGGTCGGGACCTTTCTTCAGAAATTTCTGAAACGTCAGTTTTCCTGCTCCTCTGATGCTGCCTGGCCTGCCCTGCTGTGTTCCTCCAGCTCCACACTGTGTTATCTCCAATCTGGCCTTTTGTGTCTCCTGGATTTTAACTGTTCATTGAGTGGTGGCCATGCTTTCAGCTACCTAGGTCCTGAGCTCCAAAGCTCTTTCTCTACATCTCCCAGCCTCTCCATCTTGCCGTGGCCCTTTATGACACTGCTTAAAAACTACCTCAAGATTTTGGTTATCTGACCAATGTTCCCTCTAAGTTGCATGGCCGCACTATCAATGGGAAGCCCCATGGGGTCAGTCACCTTGCTGCCGAATAACCTCTCCTTCCATTTACGTGACTCATCAACATCATCAAAGACCCATCCCGGCCTGGTAGTGCTCTCCTACAACCTCTTCCATCAGGCAGAAAATACCGAAACTGGAACAAACACACACACCACCAGGTTCAAGAACAGCTTCTTCCCTGCCGTTATTAGACTAATGAATGGACTCTCTAACTTCAAATAATGCTGATCTTGTCTAGCACATGTCCTGTGCGTTGTAACCTGTACGTATTCTGTTCAAGGTTTTTAATCACTCTATGGTCTGTACGTCCTTGCTTACTATGATCTGGCTGCACTGCTCGCAAACAAAGTTTTTCACTGTACTTGGGTACACATCACAATGAATGAATGAATGAATCAATCAATCCAGAAACTGCAGCTGTGTAGTGAATTTAGAGGATGAAAATTTAGAGGGAACGTTGCATCTGACCTAATATTTGTGCCATATTTTCTTTTACAGGGTCCCCATGAAGTGCCTTGGGACATCCCATTCTGCTACAGTTGCTACATAAATGCAATTCGTTGATGTGGTAAGTGAGACTCAGCCACTTGGGAATGAGGTGTGTCCTCCCATAGACTGCAGCTTTTGCTGCCATTTAACTGAAGACTGTCTCAAAAAAGCAGCTAGATCAATATCTAACTCAGCAATTATGTGAGGGTTGAGGTAAAAGGATCTAGGCTGTACCTCCAAGGTAGAAATGTGAAACTGAGCCTTTCTTCCACAAATGTTGCAAAAAAGAGCCACAAAACTCACCTCCTGCTGCAAATCTTTAAGTTAGGAGGTGTTACTTGGGGACACATGGACTCCCAGCCTGCAAATAAAGTACCTGAGAGTTGTCTGAATTTTTAAAGTGGTAAACTATGCAGAATATTCTGAAATGAAAACAGAAATTGCTGGAGAAACTCAGCAGGTCTTGCAGCATCTGTGGAGAGAAATCACAGTTAATATTTTGGGTCCGGTGACACTTCCTAAGAAAGTTTCAGGTCACTGGACCTAAAAATGTTAACTCTGCTTTCTCTTCACAGATCCTGCCAACGATTTCTGTTTTCATTTCAGATTTCCAACATCCGCAGTTCTTTCGTTTCATTTCTTCAGGAAATTCTGAAGACTGTTTCAAACTAAACTGTAATAACACAACGAGGTCTGGGTCATTTTAGTAAAATGTGAATTTAGAATTGGTTGATGAATGATGAATGAGTTGGGATGGGCTGCTCTTTCATCTCTATTGTTCACCGACATGTGAAGATCAAAGTATCTATCAGACAAGCTGAGGTCACTGCTGAAGCGTGGACAGAGTTGACGGCATTCTGAAAGGGTCAGCACGGGCTTGATTGGCAGAATGGCCTCATTCTGTGCTGTGATAGTCATGGTTCCAAATCAGGACTTGAATGACATTCCTGTTCCTGCTGTAACGTGGACAGATTCTGATAATTTTGACAATTTAATCAGCAAAATATTAGACAGGTTGCATCAAAAATCCCAAACGGCATGGAAGCTGCTGTTTACCATTCCACAAGAATTACTTTTACTGTGGATAAAACAGGTGATGGCCAATCATCACACGTTTTACATCTCACAATATTTATTCCCATTGAAGTTAATGCTTTTACATTTTTGAGCGAAATTTACCACAATGAGACCAACTGAAAACAAGAAGACCTGATCAAGAGGTCAAGTCTTTTGTTACAGCAAGTGATCACTCAGGCTCGTAAACCTGTGCACTTTCACCGTCTCTAGGATTCACTGCCCATCCCTGGTTGTCCTGGGGAAGGTGGTGATAATCTCTCTTTCTGAACGACTGCAGTCCCCAGGGAACCATTAAGGAGAGAGTTGCAGAATTTTGACCCAGTGACAGTGAAGGGATGGTAGCATATTTCCAAGTCAGGATGGTGGGAGGGGAACTTACAACTGGTGGTGTTCCCATTTATTTGCTACTCTTGCGGTAGATAGATGGTAGGTGGTAGATTTTGTTTGAAAGGTGTTGTTGAAAGACCCTTAGTCAGTTGTTGCAGTGTATTTTGTAGAAAACCTACCACTATGCAATAGTGGTGGAGACTGAATGTTAAAGATGGTGGAATGGGTGCCAATCAAGCGGGCTGCTTTGTCCTGGATGGTGTCGAGCTGCTTTAGTGTTGTTGAAGATGCACCCATCCAGGCAAGTGGGGAGTATTCCATCACACTCCTGACTTGTAGATAGTGGACAGGCTTTGGGGAGTCAGGAGATGAGTTACTTGCCACAGGATTCCCAGCCTTTGACTTGCTCTCATCGCCACAATATTTGTAGAATTGAACCAAGTTAAATCTATGATCAATGGTAAAGTCCCACAACATTACACGAAAAAAGATCCAGGGAGTTCTCCTCAGCGTGCCAACTAATATTTATCCCAAAATTGAAACACGTATTGTTGGTACCTACGCAATCTACAATGACCATTTAGCCAACTGACCCAATCAAACCCCCAAGGAACCTGAGATAGCAAGAACTGCAGATGCTGGAGTCAGAGATAACAAAGTGTGAACCCAATCCGAAACATCAACCTTCCCGTTCCTCTGGTGCTGCCTGGCCTGCTGTGTTCCTCCAGCTCCACACTGTGTTATCCCAAGGAACCAGAGTTGCTTTAGCAATATACGCTTTTACACGCATGTTGTAATCTAGAGCTATGATAGTGGCTCCAATCTCTTTTCATTATGTAGCAGACCAGAAATTTTTCATGCTCACAATAATTTTCCTTCCTTTAAATTTGTTTATGGGGTTTGGGTTACACTGGCTGAGCCAGTACTTATTGCTGAGTTCTAGATGCCCTGGAGGAGTTAGTGGTGAGCTGCCTTCTTGAACTGCTGCGGTAGGTATACAAACACTGCTCTCAGGGTGGGAGTTCCAGAGCTTTGATCCAGTAACAGTGAAGGTGATATTGTTCCAAATCAGGATGCTGCGTGGCTTGGAGGGGAAATGCAGATAGCGAGTAGTGTCCTTGTCCTGCTGGGTGGTGGTAGAGGTCATGGGTTTGGAAGGTGCAGATTGATATTCAACCTGTTTGGCCCATTGTGTTGCACCTTGCTTGGCCATCAAGTATTGAAATGGGACCTAAACCACCTCGGAGTCTCAGAGATAGGGACACTACCCACTGCACCAGAAAACCTCTGAGATTTTTCGATTAGACACCTTACTCACAGGAAATTAAATGCAGCACGGGTGTAAAAACATGCACCTCTACTGCACTCAAAAGTAAAAGGCTATGTTTATTTGTGCCTCATCACTAGAGAGAATACATCCTAAATGTATGTAGATGCTTTATCTATTTCTAAATGGTATGTCTGCATGTCAGCCGCCTGCATTAAACAAACAAGTTGTCTTGACACACGCTAACAATAAAATTCAAGGTAGCCATTTTAGAATGGTAATTAATTGAACTCAATTTCTTGCCTATGGTCTAGAGCCTGTTGTGGATTATCCTTATAGGTAGAGTCAGCAAGTTGTAAAGTACAATTCCAAATTTGTGCACGTGGTGACACATCTGCAATTTTTTGCAACCCTTTCCAGTCGGCAGCAAGAGTTTCGGAGATGGAAAGGTTCGTAGTACTTAATTTAAGCAGATGCATTCCCCTATCACCTCAATTGCACCATTTCTTCACCAGGCCTTCCAGGAGCAGGGCAAGAAATGCTGGCCTTGCCAGTGATGCCTATATTCCAGGAAAAAAAAGAGTCAGGCTAAGAAGGATAACTAAATGGGAGAATGCTTGATATCCTGTCCTCCCTTAGCCCACCGGCCCTTCGCACAGATTTAAACATGTTAATCACTTCCTTCATTGTGCTGAAGGAGTTTCTGGACATTTCCTGAACTCGTGCTCAATGGATTCTGAGTTTCAGATGCCATCTCGAATTCGCCAAATGAATTGGCCAATTATAATTTCAAATCCCAAGCGACACGAATGACGATAAGTTATTTTTAAGCTGTTTTTTTTGTAGATGCTTGAGCTGTTTGAGGAAAAACTGAGCTTAGAATTCTTTGCTTAAATTCCTGGTTTATGATGTCAATAGACAAGCAATTAATTTGCTTGCAGCCAAGAGTTTGAAGCCACCCAGTTAGAACCTATTTTTGACTAAATCTGGATTCAGGCTGCATCTTAGTTCCTTACAAGTGAAAAAATTCAGCACTCTGTGTAACTCCAACTGTGGCAACAAGCTTCTACTTGATCACATCCATTGTACATTCTTGTGAAGCAGGAGAAAAGCCCAAAATGAATAAACCTAGGTTCAGATAACTAGGTGTCAAGATGTTTGGCTCAAGTAAGAGATCCCATAGGCATACAACAAATATCCATGATCTGCAGCCGTTTCGGTTATGACCCAGCAACTCCAGCAGATCTCAGAATCCCTAGCATGTGGAAGCAAACCATTTGACCCATTGAGTCCACACAAACCATCTGAGGAGCATCCCACACCCACCCCATCCCTGTAACCCCACATCTCCCATGGCTAATCCGCCTAACCTACACATCCCTGGTCACTATAGGCAATTTAGCATGGCTAATCTACCTAGCCTGCACATCTGTGCACTCTGTGAGGAAACCAGAGCACCCAGTCAAAACCTGCACAAACATTGGGGGAGAGATAGGGTCCAGACCTGAAACGTCAGCTTTCCTGCTCCTCTGATGCTGCTTGGCCTGCTGTGTTCATCCAGCTCTACACCTTGTTAACTCAGACGTAGGGGGAATGTGCAAACTCTACCCAGGCAGTCACCTGAGGGTGGAATTGAACCCAGGTCCCTGGTGCTGTGAGGCTTTAGCAATATACTTTTACACACATGTTGTAATCTAGAGCTATGGTGCTAACCATAGCCTGGTGCTAACCACTGAGCCACTGTATCACCCCATCATTATAGGAACAATTAAAAGATGTCTGTTTGTAAAACTGGGCTGAGTGCAATGGTCACTTTGCTTCTTTTGAGGTATCTTGGCTTATTTAAGGTCAATGCTCCTCAAGGTTTTTTTTGGTCTGGTCATGCACTCTAGTAACTTAGAGGCACGGACTTGTGCAAGCAGTCACAGTCATTGTTTAAAAATAAGGGGTTGCCCATTTAAGACAGAGATGATAAAAATAATTCCTCTCAGAGGGTTGAGAAGCTTTGGAAATCCCTTCCTCAAAAGGCAGTGGATGTAAAATCTCTGAATAGTTTTAAGGCAGAGGTAGATAGATTCTACCAAGGGGATGAAAAAATTAACGTGGATTAGCATGAATAGAAAGTTGAGTTTAAAATCGGATTTGCCATGATCTTACTGAATAGCAGCAGGCTTGAAGGGCAGAGTGGCCTACATTTGTTCCTTGTTCATATGCTTGCATAGCCTCTGCGGTGGCAGGTTATTGTAGAGTTGTGCAGCTAACAGGGAACATTGGGGGAGTGCGAATATGGGATAATTCTGATACACTGTGTTTGGGTCAAATGGTGAGTACAGTGGGAAAAGGTTGACCAGTTTGGTTAAATGCAACATACACCTCCCCCTTCTTGCATCCACCCATCACCATCCCACCTACCTTCCCCCAGCCCCACCTCTCCTTCCTCTATTTATTTCCCAGCTCCCTTCCCCCTCCTCATTTCTGAGGAAGGGTCCTGACCCGAAAGGTCAACTTTCCTGCTCCCCTGATGCTGCCTGACCTGCTGTGTTCCTCCAGCTCCACACTATGTTGTCTCTGACTCAGCATCGGCAGTTCTTGGTATCTTTGATACACTTGACCATATCCTCACAAATGTGACAAGTACATCTATCCACAACGGTACCAGAAGGGGTGACTACCACATGGTCTTAGTGACAATGAAGTTCCAACTTCACATTGTGGATACCCTCCATTGTCTGGTGGGATACCACTGACACACTAAATAAGACAGACTTCATACAGATCTAGCAACTCAAAATCGGCATTTACCAGGTGCTGTGGACCGGCAGGAGAACTGTATTCAACAACAAGCTGTAACCTTATGGTCAGGGATATCCCCCACTCTACGGTTACCATCAAACCAAGGGATTCCATCCTCTGTGTGGAGTTTGCACATTCTCCCCGTGTCTGTATGGGTTTCCTCTGGGTGCTCTGGTTTTCTCCCGCAGTCCAAAGATGTGCAGGCTAGGTGGATTGGCCATGCTAAATTGCCCATAGTGTTCAGGGATGTGTAGATTTGGTGAGTTATAGGGGGGTGGGTCTGGGTGGGATGCTCTGAGGGTCGGTGTGGAATTGTTGGGCCGAAGGACCTGTTTCCACACTGCAGGGATTCTATGATAAACTATGATAAACCCTGGTTCAAAGAAGAATACAAAAGGACTTCCACCACCAGGCGCACCTAAAAATCAAATGTCGGCCTCCACAACAGGACTACCTGCCTGCCAAACAGCAGAAATTTCATGCAAGAGACAGGGCCAAATAATTCCATAGCCAACAGATCTGTTCGAAGCCTGCAGATCCAGTTACAAATGTTTAATTACCCGCAACCAATGAACAAGAGGTCCAAAAACACCCCCATCATTACTGATGGAAGAGCCCAGCACATCAGTGCAAAAGACAAGGTTGAAGCATTCGCAGCAATCTTCAGCTGGAAGTGCTGGGTGGATGATCCATCTTGGCCGCCTCAAGTGGTCCCCAACATTGCAGATACCAGTCTTCAGCCTATTCGACTCACTCCAAGTGATCTCTTAGATACAGCTGAAGGCACTGGCTACTGCAAAAGCAATGGGCCCTGATACCATTTTGGCAATAGTACTGAAGACTTGTACTCCAGATGTTGCTGCTCCCCTAGCCAAGCTGTTCCAGTACAATCACTACAGTGGTATCTACCCGACAATGTAGACAATTGCCCAGGTATGTCCTGTATACAAAAAGCAGGACAGATTCCACCTAGCTAATTACCACCTTCTACATCTACATTCAATCATCAGCGAAGTGCTGTCAAAAGACACTTGCCTGTTTGTTGATGCCCAGCATGTGTTCCATCAGGGTCATTCTGCTCCTGACCTTATTACAGCCCTTAGTTCCAACATAGATAAAGTGCTGAATTCCAGAGGTAAGGAGAGAGTCATAACTTTTGCAACAAGGTGTATTTGATGGAGTGTGGCATCGAAGAGCCCAAGCAAAACTGGAATCAATGGGTATCAGGGGGCAAACTCTCTGCTGGTTGGAGTCATACCTGGAGCACAGGAGGTTGGCTGTGGTTGAAGGAGGTCAGTCATCTCAGCTCCAGGGCATCTCTGCATCAGTTCCTCAGTACTGCATGAGTTCCTAGGCCCAACTATCTTCAGCTGCTTCATCAATGAGCTTCCCTCCATCAAAAGGTCAGAATTGGGGACGTTCACTGATAATTGCACAATCTTCAGCACCATTGCTGGCACCTCAGACACGGATATGATTCATGTCCAAATACAACAAGATCTGGATAATATCCACGGTTGGGTTGACAAGTGGCAAGTAACATTTGCAACACACAAGTGCCAGGCGATGACCATCTCCCTCAAGAGAAAATCTAATCATCGCTCTTGACTTTCAAATGCGTTACCATCACTGAATCCCCCACTATCAACATCTTAAGGGTTAGCATCGATTGGAAACCAAACTTGCCTCGCTATATTTAAAAGTGGCTACAAGAGCAGGTCAGAGGCTAGGATCAATCCAGTGAGTAACTCCCCTCTTGACTCTCCAAAGCCTGTCCACCATATACAAAGCACAAGTCAGGAGTGTGATGGAATATTGTCCACTGCTTGGATGGGTGCAGCTCCAGCAACACACAAGAAGCTCAACACCATCAGGACAATGCATTTGAATGGCACCACAATTACCATCTTTAATAATCAGCTCCCCACCCCCTACGTAATCCCCAATACCTGGTAGCAACAGTGTGTATTATCGGCGAGAATAATTGCAGCAATTCACCAACATTCCTCTGAGGGTAGCTTCCTAACCCACGACCATTACTGTCTGTAAGGGTGGTAGATATACCTGCAAGTTGCCTTCCAAGCCACATACCTTCTGACTTGGAAAAACAATCCTTGGATTCTATTCTGACAGTATTGTGGGCATGACAAGGTCTGCAATAATTCAAGATCCATTTATTCGAGGGCAAATAGGGAAGGGTGATAAATGCTAGCCTAACCAGAGATCTTTCTACATCCCATGAACGAATGAGGGGGAAAGGGTGAAGATCTGATCAGTTGAGACTGATTAAAAGCTCATTCTCAGAAGGTAGACCTCGCTGGGAGGGTTGCCTTGACACCCTGAAGGAGTGATGATGGGCTTTTCTTCAAGCGGCTGGTTCAGAGGCAGCTGGTGAGGGACTGAAATCAAATGTAGGTCGGGTGAGTTGATGATGGAAGCTTTTCTTCCTCTTAGATGTGTTTATGAACCAGTCAGATTTGCACAACAATTTGGCAATTTCGAGCTCAGTCTTAGTGATGGCAACATTTTGAATTCAAGGTTACTAATTGCCAATCAAAAGATTGGAACACATGTTCTCTTGACTGTTTGTCTAGATCTGCTGGTATACCAGACCAGAAATGGAACTAATGTCTTTCTCAAATGAGGTATTTTGTGAAAGGTCCACGGGAAATCAATTAAAAATTTTTTTGGGGTTGTGGTGGGGAGCAGGGGGTAGCGTTGAAATGCAGTTAATTAAAATTCTGGAATGGAACTGAAATTCTCAAGCCCTAACTTCTGGAATGCCTTCCCTATACCTCTACACCTGTAAACCTCTTTAACCACTTCCTTCTGTTTTTAAAAGCTAAAAATGAACGTGTCAAACGCTGTTTGATCACCCTCCAAATCATCCTTCCCCTCCAAGCCACTCACCAGCCTGATTTGGAAATATATTACCGTTCCTTTACTGTCGCTGGGTCAAAATCCTGGAATTCCCTCCCTAATGGCATTGTGGGTCAACCCACAGCAGGTGGACTACAACGGTTTAAGAAGGCATCTCACAACCACCTTCTCAAGGGGTAACAAGGGATGGGCAATAAATTCTGCCCAGCCAGCAACGCCCACATCCCGTAAGTGAATATAGAATATAAATGATTTGGGGCATTCTTTTTAACCATGCCAAAAGTGCCATATAAATACAAGTTGTTGTTGTGACCAGAAATAAAGTTCCACAAAACGGGAGTGAGCAGGGATGGAGTGGATTTCTCGGATCACAATGCATTTGGAAACAAACAGGAAGCAGCCACTTAGTTGCACTTGTATAGTGACTGGGCCACGAACATACTTAGAATTGACTGAAGTGCCTGGAGTGGGTCAGGTTGGGGTGCACCAGTATGATACTGGTGGTCGTCCTGTATTTGAGTGCACATGCCAGATGTAGAAATTACCCTCAACTGAGACCTCGCGACATCGAACCAGGTCACTCTTGTTCCCCACTAAGATGATGGGGATGTTTTCGGCCTGCCGCATTCTCCGAAGCTGGATACGAAGCTCTGAGGCACTTTCGAAGCTGGACCGGTCGGTGATGGAGTAGACAATGATGTAAGCATTGCCCACCTGCATACAGTAATCCTGAACCCATGGCTCGTCACCCTGGAGAGGGAAAAGATCGAGTGGTTAAAAACTACACGCAACAATTTGCGTCCACATTTATCTAATTCCCAAGTTATTGCTGTATTTGCTTCTACCATCCTTTCAGGCATTCAGCTCCAGATCTCAACGGCATCGCTGTGTTTCAGACATCTCCTCTCATCCCCTCCTCTATGTCCTCTGGTTACTGGCCGTCCTGTCAGTGGAAATTCTTTCTTCTGCACGCCCACTGATCTGTCCTCAGCATGCTGCAGTGCTCCAGTGAATCACAGCGCAAACTGGAGGAACAACGTCTCATCTTCAGACTAGGCACTTTATAGCCTTCTGGGCTTAATATTGAGTTCAACACCTTCAAATTATGAACCCACTCCCATTCCTTCCCTTTCTTTTAGCTTTACTTGTTACATTCTCTGTCACCATGTCCTCTCTCTCCCTTCTCCCCCCATCCCCAGTGGGACTATCTGTTCGCTCCAGTCTGACAGTAAGACACACCATTGTCCAGCCATTCTCACATTCCGATCACTTAATCTGAGCTATCAACACCCTTTCTCCCCACAGCACTCCGCACTCCACCACACCCCAACCCTATCAATGCTGCCCCCTCCACACTTCAGCTCTGATGAAGAGTCATCCAGGCTCAAAATGTTAGCTTGCTTTCTCTCCATGGATGCTGCCTGACTTGATGTGAACCCCACCATTTGTTTTCAGTATAGATTCCAACAGTAATTTACTCCTAGATAACACAGCGTGGAGCCGGAGGAACACAGCAGGCCAGGCAGCATTCCACTAGCAGGAAAGTTGATGTTTCGGGTCAGGACCCTTCGTCAGAAATTTCTGAAGAAGGGTCCCGATCCAAAACATCAGCTGTCCTGCTCCTCTGATGCTGCCTGGCCTGCTGTGTTCCTCCAGCTCCACAATGTGTTATCTCAGACTCCAGCATTGGCAGTTCTTACCATCTCTGAGTAATTTACTCCTTCTTTCTCCTGGTCCGTTTTGTCAAAACCCTGACGTGGAACCCATTAGGCAGGTACTCTGTTGCATCACAATGTGTGTGAACAGATACACACCTCCATGATCCCGAAACCACCCTTGACAGTGTAAACATGGATATCGAATTTATAGTCGGATATGTTTCTCTGACACAATTCAAAAGTTACAAGCATGTTCTAGGATTGAGAAACTTCAGCGGTGATGGCAGATTGAAGAAGTTGGGACAGTTCTCCTTGGAGAAATGAAGGCTGAGAGGAGATTTGATAGAGGTTTTCAAAATCATGAGCAGACAAAGAGAAGCTGTTCCCATTGGTAAAAGCAAAAAAGGAACAAGAGGGCACAGATTTAAAGCGACACGCAAACAAAGTAAGGATAATGTGAGAAAAAACCCTTTCTCACAAAGCATGTAGTTAAGGTCTGGAAAGCACTGCCTGGAAATGTGATGGAGGCAGGTTCAACTCAGGCATGAGAGGGCATTGGGACAAAAATAGTACCCAGGGGCATGGGATAAAGGCAGAAGATTCAGCAGTTTCCAGGCAAGATGAGCCAAATGGTTTCCTTCTGCACTGTAACAATTCTGTGACACCCTCTCAGAAATGTTGGAATCCCAAACATATCACAAGCACAGCTAAAGGTCTTTCAGGATGCATCACTGGTCCAATATGGTAACCAGTGTACTTCTGGTGCTGAAAAAAAAATGCTGAAAATCACAGCAAGTTCAGGCAGCATCCATGGAGAGAAAGCAAGCCAACATTTCAAGTCTAGGTGATATATGGCATTGGAAGTTGGCAACCTCCAAATCTCATTTCGCTCCAAGAAAAAAGGCTGCACGTTTGCCTCTTTAAACAGTCATTTGATTGAACAGAATGTGACTATTGCTGGAAAAAGACACATGCCAATGGATCAGCACTCTCTTGTCATACAGTATAAATTGTGTTGTTGCACTCAGCACTGACAGTCTTGTCCTGATGACTGTGAGACAAAAAGTGTGGTATTTATCAGTAGAGTTCTCCTTGTTACATGTCTATATTAAAACAGTACAGACAGCTGCCTGTGGGACATAGTAACAAGTGGCTTGATAGGGCATAAAAGGAATGGGCTATTGGAGTTCCTGACCTGAACTGAAAAATCAGTGGAACAAGCAAGAGGACAGGGAACAGGTATTTTGGTCAACTTGTTCAAAAATGTTGTGACACATAAAAACAGAAGTTGTTGGAGAAACTCAGCAGGTCTGGCAGCATCTGTGGAGAGAGCAACAGAATTAATGTTTCATATCGGTTCTGAAGAAGGGTCGCTGGATTAGAAACGTTAACTCTGTTTTTCTCTCAATAGATGCTGCCAGACTTGCTGAGCCTTTCCAGCAATTTCTGCTTTCAATTCCGATTTCTTTAAAAACCGAACGAAAGAAAATCAGAGTAAATTGTACTCAATGGAAATCCTCCGTCCATTCAGTCAGATACCGGGTCCCAGAACCACAACCAGTGCTTTGGAGATGATCCCTTTCCATTAAGTCAGTCCTGTGTGTACATTCCCTTTGCTGCCTATACAGCTTCTGCCTCGTAATCTAAAAGACAACTTGCATTTTTTTTTGTAAAACCTGTCTTCGCATTGTTGAACGAGCAAATAGGAAGCCGCCACATCAGACTGGGTGACGATATTTTAAAAATTCATTTCTCTGCTTACAAACTGAACATAGTGGGGGAATAATCTGAGAATTAGGGCCAGACAATTCAGGAGAGATGTTAGGAAGCGCTTCTACACACACACAGGGGATGGTAGAGGTTTGGAACTCTCTTCCACAAACAGCAGTGGATGTAGGATTAGTTGTTAAATTTAAATCTGAGATTGGTTAATTTTAGTAAGTAAAGCAATTAAGGGGTCTGGGCCAAAGGCAGGTTCTGAAGAAGGCAGCAGTACTACTTCGAGGGAGGCATGACTAAAAGACAAGTGGCAGCGAGTTAAATACTAAATAAAAACTGAAAGGACTGCGGATGCTTCAAATCAGAAACAAAAACAGAAATTGCTGGAAATTCTCAGCAGGTCTGGCAGCAACTGTGACGAGAAATCAAAGTTAACATTTCATATCAGTTCTGAAGAAGGGTCACTGGATTAGAAACGTTAACTCTGTTTTTCTCTCAATAGATGCTGCCAGACTTGCTGAGCCTTTCCAGCAATTCCTGCTTTCAATTCCGACTTCCAGCTGCTGCAGTTCTTTAAAAACCGAAAGAACTGTGGATGCCGTAAATCCGAAACAAAAACAGAAATTGCTGGAAAAGCTCAGCAGGTCTGCCAATATCTGTGAAGAGAAATCAGTTAATGTTTCGGGTCTGATGACCCTTCCTCACAACTGATGGTAGCTAGGAGAATGTTGGTTTTTATGCAGAAGATAGAGTGGGGGCAGGGGTTAAGGAGTAAACGAGGTGGGGATAGAGCCCAAAGAGAGAGAAGAATAGTTGGACAGGCAAAGGAGTTTATAACGATCTGACTAGGAGGGTAGAGAGCTGTTAAAGGAGACTGTTAGTGACTAACAATAGGTAGTGTGTAATGGCAGACCATGTGATAACAAGGCCTCATGTGTGGGGGCTAGGACATGGGAGAGTTCAGGCCCTAAAATTATTGAACTCGATATTGAGTCCAGAGGGGGCTGCAGGGTCCCCAAGCGGAAAATGAGATGTTGTTCTTCCAGCTTGCGCTGAGATTCGCTGGAACACTGCAGCAAGCCAGAGACAGAGATATTGGCTAGGGAACAGGGTGGTGTGTTGAAGTGGCAGGCAACTGGAAGCTCAGGGTCTTTTTTGCGAGCAAAGCATAGGTCTGTCTACGCTTCGTTCCCCAATGTAGAGGAGATTCTGGAAAGCGCAGGTAAAGTGCTGCTTCACCTGGAAGGCGTGTTTGGGCCCTTGGACACTGGGAAGGGAGGAGGTAAATTGGCAAATGTTACACCTTTGGTGATTGCAGGAGAAGGTCCCGTGAGGCTATGGGGGGAGGGATGTTGAGAGTGAAGGAGGAATGGACCAGGGTGCCCTGCAGGGAATGGTGTGGAAGACGGACGAGGGAGGGGAGGGGAATATATATCTGGTGGTAGCATCTCGCAGGAGGTGGCAGAAATGGCAACGAATGATCCTCTGCATGTGGATCCTGATGGGATGGTAGGTAAGGACAAGGGAAACCATATCGCCGTTGTGGGAGGGAAGACAGGGAATGACAGCCGAAGTGCAGGAGATGGGTTGAGCCCAGTTGAGGGCCCTGTCAACAATGGTGCTGGGGAATCCTTGGTTGAGGAAGAACGTGGACATTTTGGAGGCTCCCTTGTCGAAGTTCTTCGTTTTGTTTTTATATTGTGACACACTTCCTTGGCAGGTGGGACTTGAACCTGGGTCTTGCGGGCCAGAGGTAGGTACACTACCACTGTGTTCCAAAGGAGGGAAAAATTAACTTGACCGGTCCTGCTGTGAACAAATTGTCCCACTGCTTCAAAGTGGTATTTATTCAAAGCTTTGGGAAGCAGTTAACGCCACAAACTGTCTTTGTCAGAGGATGAGAAAGGGGGAGACATAGTGATATAAGAACAGGACTCAATTATACGATGAGCAAAACTCTTGATGGTTTTAAGGACATCGGGAAGCTGATGGAATAATCTGCATGTGCTCAGATGTGTGCAGGGAAAATAACACTCAAGAAGCTCGACACCATCCAGGACAAAGCAGGTTCCTTGTCCACCAATCCGATCACCAACAGCGCACCCAGCGACAGCAGCGTGTACTATCTACAAGATGGACTGCAGTAACTCACTGAGAATTCTTTAGGCAACTTCCAAACACACAACCTCTACCAGCTGGAGAGACAAGGGCTGCACGGGATCACCACCACCTCCAACTTCCCCTCTGGCCTGTACGCCATCCTGATGTAGTGCTACACCATTGTTCCTTCAGCGTCATTGGGTCAAAATCCTGGAACTCCCTCCCTAATGGCCTTGTTGGTGCACCTTTGCCCCAAGGACTATAGCAGCTCAAGAAGGGAACTCTCTACTGCATTCACATGGGCAACAAGAGATGAATGATAAATGCTGGCCCAAAGCCCACATCCTGCCAAATAAATCAAAGAAGCAAAGGATGTTACCTCAGTTCCCCAGGTATCCATTACTATCAAGGTTGTATCTTCTCCATCAACAGTCAAAGTCCGTTCATATGTGTCTTCTGCAATAAAGAAGCAACACGAAATAATGAATGATATGGGGAACACTGTGAAAAATCAATGTAATTTGTCCCCATGTGTGAAAGAGGCATCACTGACTGTGGTCCTTCAGTCACCTCATTATTTCACACCATACCTGTTAAACAGCACAGCCTCACTGCTTCAAAAATATTCCCTAATATCTTGCATATGTGCAAATTCCACGATGCACTGTAGCCAGGACTATGAGGGAAGTGGGGGCATAGTGGAAATTTCCCTGGACTAGCAAGCCAGGGGCCCAGGCAATGAGGATGCAGGTTCAAATCCCACTATAGCAGCGGATGGAAATTAAATTCAATGAATATATATCTGGAATGGGGCTCTTGTGGTTGACTGGTAATGTCCCTACCTCTGATCCAGAAGCCCCAGTTCAAGTCCCACCTGCTCCAGAGATGTTTAATAACATCTCTGAACAGGTTGATTAGAAAATATTAAAACAGACAAACAGACATAGCTGGAGTAGAATGCTAGTTTCAGTAATGGTGACCATGAAGCTATCATTGTTTGTTGTAATACAGTAATCACACATCAGAAAGTACTTCATTGGCTAACATTAGAAAGTACTTGTCTTCTCTTGTCCTTATTAGTCAAAGTATTGAATGCAAGAGGAGGGAGATTATACGGACCTCTGTATAATGTTAGTTAGACTCCAGCTGGAGTGTGTAGTTCTGGTTGTCACATTGTAGGAAGGAGATGATTGCACTCAAAAGGGCCAGAAGAGATTCACCAGGATGTTGCCTGGGCTGAAGTGTTTCAGTTGTTAAGACAGACCAGATAGGCTGTGGTTATTTTCCTCAGGACAGAGAATGCTTGGGTGTTGCGGTAACCTTATTGAGGTGCACAAAATTATGAGAAGTGTAAATAGGAAGGAACATTTTCCCCTTATATTTCAGACCCTTCTTCAAAACTTTTTGAAGAAGGGTCACTGGATCCTAAACGTTAACTCTGCTTTCTCTCCACAGATGCTGTTAGATCCATTGAGTTTCTCCAGAATTTTCTGTTTTTGTTTCAGATTCCAACACCTGCAGCTTTTTGTTGTATTTTGTGCTGATTTGAAATGCATTGCTAGATGGAAGCAAATTTAATATCTTTCGAAAGGAATTTAGATAAATACTTGAGGCAAAAAATATTACAGGGCAGTGAGGAATTAACGGGAGTGGGACTAATTGTGTAGCTCTTTCAAAGAAGCAGCACAGACATGATGGGCCAAATAGCCTCCTTCTGTGCTGTACCATTCTATCATTTGATGTTTTTATGTGTTACTTTGTAAAATGGGATACTGATGGGAAGTTAGACTCCTGTTGTTAATTTATCATAAGCTGTCTTTCCACTTGTATCTTTCTAGACTTTGGAATTGCTACATATGAGTTAAGAGGCATATAAATCTGTTAAGAAATGGTACATTCCGATATCTGCAGAGGTTTATTTTTAACGGATTCATTAGGATCTAAATCTCTAAAGCATTTGCTTTCTGAAAAGCAGAATTACTTCTGCTTAGCACATTGTTAAAATTCTAAATTTCCCTGTGGACTGTCCCATGGTAAAGCTGGCTAACTTGGAATGCCTCCTGTCAAACACTAAGCTCATGTTTTCAAACATTTTCCAGAACTCAATCTGAAATTAGGCTGGAAAAGGGCCCCCAGCAGTTCTTAATTGCCTTGTCATTCCTGGTTTCAGTACTTCTGGAGCTTTGAGTTCAAAGTAAAGCCTGACCTTTTGTACTGGGGAAAGTATCAGCAGATTACATGAAGTCTGTAGCACAGCAGAGCTCTCCCACTGTGCTGTTCCTCCCAGCTTTTAGTGCAATCTTTATTTTCCAAAAGAAAATTCTTGCTCTCTCCTCCTTCCACCCTACGCTGTTGACTGTGCCTTCCTTCTGGACCCGACTCCCTTAAATCTCTTGGCTTCTCCAGCTCTCCCTACACTCTTTTAACATCCATCAGACACTTGTGCAATCCTTCCCCAACCCCCCACTATCCCCTTCACTGGTTCGATGACTATTCATTCATCGTGCCAACCAGAGGCACTTTGGGATTTTACTTTTCAATGTGAAAAGTGGTGGACTTGTCATTTGTGGTTCTATTGCGTTGTTTTCTGCTTCTCAAGCTGTTACGGTTTCCCAACATACATGATTAGGTAGGTCTTCTGACCTTCTTCACTTCTTCTCTTCTGAAATGTGTGGAGACCGCAGTTACTTCGTATTGTACTGTACTCTACATTTGTGATACACGACATTGGGTGAGCTGTCTGACTAAGCAGGGGGGAGGGGTGATGGGGGAATCACACTGAGCCCAGCCTAATCCCTAGCCATCTCCAGGTGAGTATATTTAAATACACAGTGATACAAGCACACATTTAGTTGGAGCCAGCTAAGATGCAACTTCTCAATAGCTAGACCCACATGGGGTTTGGGAACTTGATCAGATGCCGTGCATATATAAACTCCAGCTATTCCAACCTTCAGGAATCTTGAAGCTTGAATTCTTCAGCATATCCAGGCAGGATCAGCTATATATCCATCTTGTTTATGGCCTTTTATCTGCTTCCTTCATTGCCTCATTGGCATTCTCTTTCTAATTCTTAACATCAAGAACCATTTGCAGTTCAATTTGCACATAATCTCTAACAAAGAAACAAGCCATCAGCCTGATGTGACCCTTCTCCCACCCTGTCTCATCTCACTTTCTGGACCAATTGCTCTCATGCGTTCATCCAACTTCTCCTTTTACATGCATCTTCGCCATTCGCCTCAATCACTCCCCATGAGAGCGAGTTCCACATTCTCACCACACCCTGGATAGAGAGGTTTCTTCTGAATTCCAGATTGGATTTATTATTGATAACAAGGTGTAGAGCTGGATGAACACAGCAGGCCAAGCAGCATCAGAGGAGCTGGAAAGCTGACGTTTCGGGCCTAGACCCTTCTTCAGCTCTACACCTTGTTATCTCAGATTCTCCAGCATCTGCAGTTCCTACTATCTCTGGATTTATTATTGACTGTCTTATGTTCATATGCCCTGGATCTGACCTCCCAGAAACAGCTTATTTACGTCTCCAAAAGGAAAATACTGCAGATATTAGAAATCTGGAATAAAAACAGAAAGCACCGGAAACATTCTGCAGTTCTGGCAGCGTCCTTTGAAACACAGAGTTAACTTTTCAGGTTAAAAATGAATTAAGGAAGTTTTGGTGAACAATTACAATGTCTGCAGTGTTTTGCTTTTGTATCATTGGAACATAGGAACAGGACTGGGCCATTCAGCCCACTGAACGTGCCTGCCATTCAATATGATCACGGCTTATCATCACTTTCATGTCTCTTAACCACGCCAGTTCCATAACCCTCTGCGCCACTGGTAATCAGAAGTCTATCTATCTCATACGGTGAGTTTCCATAACCCTCTGTAGTAGAGAATTGCCAAGGTTCACAATCCTCTGAGTAAAATAATTTCTCCTCATCATGGACTTAAGTAGCATTCCTACTATTTTTAAACTGGGCCCCCTGACTGCGGAATCCCAAACTAAAGGGAGCAACTTAGCTCCATCCACCCTGTCTATGCCTTTAAGTACTTTGTAGGTTACAATGAGATCATCTCCTAATCTTCAAAACTCTACAGTATACAGGCCTGGTTTGGCCAAACCCTTTCCATATGGCACTCCTGCCACCCCAGGAACGAGTCTAGTACAGTGGCGTCCTCGCTATTTGTACGCGATACAGTTCAGAAAAATCTGGCCAATAGTGAAAGACCAGAAAATGGGAATTTATTCTCAGAAGAATTAATGAATGAATTTTCAGCAACATGCTGAAAAACAAAGACATGAACGCAAAACACCTGAACAAATAACGAAAATTTTTCCCCAACAAAATAGGGTCATGGATGTGATGCAACAAATATCAGGGGCAACAAAGTATGTTAATGGACCCATTGTAATCCTCCTGTGAATTGTAGAGTCATACAGCACGGAAACAGAGCCTCCAGCCCAACTTGTCCATGCTGACCACATATCCTAAAGCAATCTAGTCCCATTTGCCAGCATTTAGCCCATATCCCTCTAAACCCTTCCTATTCACTACCCAACCAGGTGCCTTTTAAATGTTGTAATTGTACCCACCTTCACCACTTCCTCTGGCAGCTCATTCCATACACATACCACCCTCTGAAAAAGTTGCCCCTTAGGTCCCTTTCAAATCTTTCCCCTCTCACCTTAACCCATGCCCTCTGGTTTTGGATTTGCCTACCCTGGGAAAAAGACCTTGGCCATTCACCCTATCCATGTCCCTCATAATTTTATAAACCCTATTAGATCAAGCCTTAGCCTCAATGCTCCAGGGAAAACAGCACGGATGCAGACCCTTCACCCAACTAGCCCATGCTGTCTAGGTTTCCTAAACTGAACTAGTCCCATTTGCCTTCATTTGGTCCATATTCCTCCTCAAGCGGAGGTGATGGCCTAGTGGCATTATTGCTGGATTGTTAATCCAGAGATCCAGATAACATTCTGGGGAACTGGGTTTGAATCCCGCCATGGCAGATGAATTCAATAAATATCTGGAATTAAGAGTCTAATGATGACCGTGAATCCATTGTCGATTGTTGGGAAAAATCCATCTGGTTCACTAATATCCTTTAGGGAAGGAAACTGCCATCCTTACCTGGTCTGGCCTACGTGTGACTCCAGACCCACAGTGATGTGTTTGACTCTTAACTGCCCTCTGGGCAATTAGGGATGGGCAATAAATGCTGCCTAGCCAGCAATGCCATCAGCCCTTAAATGAATAAAGGCAAAAAAAAACCCTTTCCAATCTATGTGCCTGTCCAAATGTCTTTTAAATGTTGTAACTGTACCTGCCTCTACCACTTCCTCTGGCAGCTCATTCCACACATGGGCAACACTCTGTGTGGTAAAAGTTGCCCCTCAGGTCCCTTTAAAATGTTTCCCCACTCACCTTAAACCTATGCCCCTCTAGTTTTGGACACCATCATCCCAGGGAAAAGACCTTAAGGAAAAAAGACCATAGATCTCCCTCTGTAGCAATAATGTCTTCCCTGAGATAAGGAGACCTCAGTACAGTTAGATTTCCATCAGAGAAAGACAAAAGATTACGGAACACAGATAAGAAAGTGGAAGTGGTGCACTTTAGCTTTGATCTAATGATACGGTGAAAATGACTCAAGGGGCCTTTCGTTCCCCTGTATCATTGAGGGGCTGAGTGGCCATTGCTCCCCCTTGTGCTGCCATTCTTACCTCCCGAGTGCTCGCCATGAGCATCTTGGATCCCTGCAAAGATATTGGTCAGACTGGACTTCCCGACTCCGGAATCGCCGAGCACCAGGACCCGGAAGAGGCCGCAGCCCGAATCGCTGGAGGTGTCAGATTCCACAGAGTCTGATGACCAGCTTCCACGCTCCCTGTCCGCGGGCTGGTACAAAACCGAGTGCCCAAAGCCGGGTCTCTGCCAATGGCCAGGTCGTGCCAACAGCTCCGGCTCGGTGGTGAGGCTGCGAAACAGCTGGGCATGAGGGTGATGATGGCGGTGGGCGGAGGGTACCGGAGAGCTGGCGCGCCGATGTAATGTGCTGTCACTCCTCTCAGTGTTCAGAGTCATCTCAGCGGGAAGGATGGAGGGGAACGCTGCAGGAACAAAGCAAGGAGGGGCCGGAGGAAGGAGAACAGGAAATCGGATCAGCGGTAGCAACAACCAACCAGTTCCTCACCTGCAGAATCCCACTGACAGACCATCCCTCTGAAAATAACTTTCAATCTTCACAGCACGGCAACTCTCTCCATGTTCATGCCTAAAGCAGGGGCAGGGAGCAAATCACTGGCCACTGGGCTGCCTCTGGCCCAGGAACACACCACCCCCCTCCACTCACCCCCACAGCCAAGGCACATTGATGCTCACCTACCAGAGTAAAGAGATCCTGCCCCCAATCCTGGCACAGTGCCCCCCACCCCCCCGCCTCCCCCCTTCACCCCGATGTACTCTCTGCCTCCCACCCAGACCCTGGCCTAAAGGCAATGACATCAGAACCACTGGGCAAAAAAGACCCAGGTCCACCTTGTGCACCTTCCACCATCTCAATAATGGAGCAGTGCAATGACAGCGAAGGCACTGGGTAATCTCAGTGTTTACCCCTTTCACTGAATTTGTGAATAGACACTGATTCGAAATGAGAAACACCCCCCCACCCCAGGGCTGAGAATTTGGAGAACCATACATCCCTGATCACCTTTCTCCTGTTCCTGTTATTCTCTCAGCAGAACTAACATTGCAAGTTACCCCTGTCCTGTTACTCTTCCAGTCCATTGCACACATACCCAGTAGACAGTCCATAACAGGGAGGGCTGGGGATCAGTCCTATTGTCCCATACTGAAATATCAGCAGAACATTTGAACATAGAAAAAAACGGTTGCATTTATATAGCATCTTCTATGATGTGCCAAAATGGTTTACAACCAATAACGTGCTTTTAACATGTAGGTAAAGTTGCCATAGTTAGTTGTAATTGTAGCTTTAAGCTATTTACTGAGGTCTGCTTTAAACTTTTTAGAAAAGTTCTACCTGATGTTGCTGGCTCTACTTGTCCAAATTAAATAGGCTGGTTGAACACAGATTGATGGTTAATCTGACCTTCAGCAATGAATGTTGCTCTGAGAGGCTCTCTTCATTATCCTGAAGCTATTCAAGCTTTTCCTATCCAACATTCTGACAACAGCCACTATATTTCAAAAAGGAAGTGACTGGTTGTTCTCGGCTCAATGTGTGAAAGAGTACATATAATCCTGCTTTTACACCTTAACCAATGGGTAGCCATTTTTTATGTAACTGCATTTCAAAATTGCCAATCAACAAAGCTTACCTTAGATTCACTGAAACACACCCGCCATTCGTTTCTTGTTTAATTTGTAACATTTCCCTATAATGCTGGTGCCCTTAGAGTCATGGAGTCATAGAGTTATACAGTATGGAAACAGACCCTTTGGTCCAACTCATCCATGCTGACTAGCTTTCCCAAACTAAACTAATCCCATTTGCGAGCATTTGGCCCATAGACCTTTAAACCCCTTGTATTCATATAGCCATCCAGATGCCTTTTGAATGTTGTAATTGTACCAGCCTCCACCACTTCCTCTGGCAGCTGATTCCATACTCGCACCACCCTCTGCATGAAAAAGTTGCCCTTAAAGTCCCTTTTAAATCTTTCCTGTCTCACCTTGAGTATATGTCCTCTAGTTTTGGACTCCCCCACCACAGGGAAAAGACCTCAGCTATTCATTCTCTCTAAGCCCCTCATGATTTTATAAACTTTGATAAGGTCATTCCTCAGCCTCTGACACTCCAGGGACAATAGTTCCAGCCTTTCCCTGTGGCTCAATCCTTCTTTCATAGCAGTTTTATTTCCATTATCAGAAGCACCAGTTCTGACATTGGCTATAAATTTAACGAGCAGAGCCCAGAATTCTTTAAGAATTGCTGAAAAAGGTTGAAGCCTTTGGTCTTGTGCTCATCAGGACATTTACAAGAACACCAAAGTAAAGAGGAAACAACATCTACACTGCATTCAAGGAGAGACAGACGTTTCCGAGTTTAAAGATCAAAGGAGATACAGTTTAGAACAAAAGCTATTTAGGATTGAGGTAAGGAGAAATTTCCTTACTCAGACGGTGATGAATATTTGGAATTCTCTACCCCTGAGGGTACTACAGGCTCAGTCACTGAGTATACTTGAGACAGAGATAGGTAGATTTCTAGTTCTTAATGACAACAAGGCAAATGAGGATAATGTGGCAAAATGGGGTTTCAGTAGATGATCAGTCATGATCTAGCATGTTGGAGCAGGATTGAGGGGATGAATGGCCTACTCCTGCTCCTTTGTTCCTACGACAATCATCCTCACTCCCAGGTTCCCCTCCATTTATTACTAGTTCCATTTCCAATGGCCCAATCCATTCAGTAACTCTTGTTCCAATTTCCATCCTAACCTGTGACTGTTTACACCAAGTGAATGTCTCATGTGGAAATTTGCTAAATGCCTTCTAAAAATCAGAGTAAATTGTACTCAATGGCCCTGTCCCTTCAGTCAGATACCGGGTCCCAGAACTACAACCAGTGCTTTGGAGGTGATCCCTTTCCATTAAGTCAGTGCTGTGTGTACATTCCCTTTGCTGCCTATACAGCTTCTCCCACTTAAACTGAAAGACAACTCGCATTTTGTTTTGTAAAACCTGTCTTCGCATTGTTGAATGAGCAAATAGGAAGCCGCCACACGAGACTGGGTGACGATATTTTAAAAATTCATTTCTAGAATCCAGTGTGGAAACAGGCCCTTCAGTCCACACAGACCCTCCCAGCCAGACCCATCCCCCAATAACCCACCTAATCTGCACATCCTTGAACACTATGGGCAATTTAGCATGGCCAATCCACCTAGCCTGTAGGAGGAAACCAGAGCACCCAGAGGAAACCCACACAGACACAGAGAGAACATGCAAACTCCACACAGACAGTCACCCAAGGGTGGGATTGAACCTGGGTCCCTGGTGCTGTGAGGCAGCAGTGCTAACCACTGTGCCACCATGCCACCTTGCTCTGCTTACAAACTGAACATAGTGGGGGCATAATCTGAGAATTAGGGCCAGACCATTCAGGAGAGATTTAGGAAGCATCTAAACACACACACACACACACAAAGGGTGTTAGAGATTTGGAACTCTCTTCCACAAACAGCAGTGGATGTAGGATCAGTTTTTAATTTTAAATCTGAGATCGGTTAATTTTACTAATTAAAGCTATTAAGGGGTCTGGGCCAAAGGCAGGTTCTGAAGAAGGGAGCAGAACTTCTTTGAGGGAGGCATGACTAAAAGACAAGTGGCAGCGAGTTAAATACTAAACAAAAACTGAAAGGGCTGCAGATGCTGCAAATCAGAAACAAAAACAGAAATTGCTGGAAAAGCTCAGCAGGTCTGGCAGCAACTGTGGAGAGAAATCAGAGTTAACGTTGCAGGTCGAGTGACCCTTCCTCAGAAATTTGCCTGGCAATGGGTCACTGGACCCAAAATGTTAGCTCTGCTTTCTCTCTGCAGATGCTGTTAAGTTCATCCAGCAATTTCTGTTTTGGTTTCAGGTATACAGAGTTAGCCCGCAGATCAGCCATGATCTCATTGAATGGCCTGAACAAACTGGAGGGGTTGAATGGCCTACTCCTGTTCCTATTGTTAATGCCCAGAAATAGCAAATCTCGAAATGTCATGTTCATTCAACAATGTGATTCCACTAGTTTCACCGAGTTTCAATTTTTTTGTCCTTACGTTTCAGAGATGTTCTGTATGATTATATTGATAATCCTGCAACAGACTTCTTTGAAATATTTCTAAAGTTTCCTATTTCCACCCAGATTCAATCAGTCACTCTGTAAATCCTCAAGGAATTGCTGTAGGATGTGTTGTAAACTTTGTATACGCATCCCGCACACAACATGACAAAATATCTGTGTAACTTGTCCCCACACAGACAAACTGTCCTGGCACTAAGAGATTGAAGATGATTTTTTAAAAAAGTTATTTAGTCCACGCCTCGATGTTACAGAGAGATCTGGAGTCGATCACAGTGAGATTGGGACCACACCCCCGCCGCAGTACGGTATAATCATTAAAAGTTTCACATTGTTATTGGAAGACAGAAGTTCATGATGGAAAATGCACGCGATATTTGTAAAGTTTGAAATCTTGTACTTACAGCCCGCTGCTCAGTTTAATCCATTTATCTGCAGGCCAGTGTTTCAGGGCAGCTGCCTGAATGTTAATTTCATTGTCGAGATTAGCCTCCCTGCCGGTGAAATGAAACTCTAACACATTGTTCTGTCTCTCTCAAGGATTTCAGATCCGCACTGGTCCCCTTTATAATCCCAGCAACATGACATCAGGGTTCATTGAGCGTCAGTTCCTCGACAATGTACTTGTAAACCGTTCCTCAGACCTCCCAGGAGCCACTCCCTCTACTCCTTTTACATACCAATTGGCTTGAAGCCACTCTGTGCTGACCACATCGAAACTAGAAACATAGAACATGAGAGCAGGAGTAGGCCATTCGGCCCTTTGAACCTGTTCCACCATTCAGTATGATCACGGTCAGAAGTTACACACACCAGGTTGTAGTCCGAGATAGTAGGAACTGCAGATGCTGGAGAATCTGAGATAACAAGGTGTAGAGCTGGATGAACACAGCTTTCCTGCTCCTCTGATGTTGCTTGGCCTGCTGTGTTCATCCAGCTCTACACCTTGTTATACCAGGTTGTAGTCCAACAGGTTTATTTGAAATCACAAGCTTTGAGAGGGGACTTTCCCTAAGGAGCAGTGCTTTGAAAGCTTGTGATTTCAAATAAACCTGTTGGACAATAACCTGGTGTCGTGTGACTTTTGACCTTGTCCACCCCAGTCCAACACCGGCACCTCCACATCAGGGCTGCAATATGATCACAGCTCATCATCCAATGCCGTTCCCTGCTCCCACTTTCTCCCTGTACCCTCTGATCCCTCCAGCTCTAACAATCTAGACAAATACAAAATACCACCAATGCCGTTAAGTTTGAAACATAGTTCTCAACGAGGGTCACTGAACTCGAAATGTTAACTCTTGTTTCTCTGTCCACAGATGCTGTCAGACCCGCTGAGTTTCTCCACTAGTTAAATAAAGGCGAAATATTGCAGATGCCAAAAATTTGTCCCGAACACAGAGAATCCTGAAGCAACTCAGCAGGTCTGGCAGCCTTTGTGCAGGGAGAAAAATGGAGTCCTCCTTCAGAACTCTGTCAAGCTGGAATCGAGACATTAACTCTGTTTCTCTCTCCACAGATGCTGCCACACAGGCTGAGGTTGTCTCATTTTTATAATGAACCCGGAGTCACTTTCCTTTTCAGTCCAAAGACTGGGTGAATGGTTGAGGTATATTCCCAGATTGCAGGGGGACAAGGTGCAGGCCAGGGGTTGGGGAGAGGACTGAGGAAACCCTTTATTTAGCATTGACCAGGGAATATCTTTGTGAAGGCTGAATCAAGCAGGAATATTCACAAGCCACCCACTTTGCTGATAGTTTTCCAATGTTTTGCCACAATATATTTTGTCCTTTTCAATTTTTCTTGGTGACAAGAACAACTTATATTCTACATTTAAAACACTAAAACTTAAAACTTCAATGTTAACTATTACCTCATTTAGTTATTTTTTTGACTCATTCTGTGAAGGTAATGCTTGAGTTTTTAACTCTGTTTCTCTTTACAACTTTGTACATAAGTTTTTTATACTGAGGTACCCTTGTACCTAAGATGGCATAGTGTGTGGTGACATTGTACACTTTTCACTGTACTCCTGTACTCCTGTACTTGAGTACGCGTGATAGCAAAACCTAAATCTAAATCTATTCTTTTGTGCGAAAGGGGGTTGGCTGGCTGGTCCAGCGTTTATTTCCCGATCCCAATTGTTGACCTTGAGAAGGTGACATTGATTTAGCTTTCTTGAACCGCTGCAGTCTGTTGCAGGGAGGGACAGCCACACCGCATCTGGGAGGCAGGTCGAGGTGTTTGACTGTGCCAGAGCAGGAACAATGATGTAGTTCCGGTATTGCATAGGGTGGGCTTTTCTCTAATGGCGCTTGGAAGACCGAGAAACCATTTAGTGGAAGTGTAAAAGATTCTGAATGATCTTGACAAGGTGAACAATGAGAAGATGTTTCCTCTTGTGGGACGGTCCAGAACTAGGGAGCACTTTTTAAAAAATTCAGACCAGAAATGAGGGGAGTTTTTTTCTCCCAGAGGACTGTACAACTTTAGAACATAGAACAGTACAGTACAGTACAGGCCCTTCAGCCCGCAATATTGTGCTGACCTATTATCTTACTAAAATCAATCTACCATGCATACCCTACATTTTATTATCCTCCATGTGCCTATCCAAGAGTCATTTAAAAGTCTCTAAAGTATCTGACTCCATTACCACTGCCAGCAGCGCGTTCCACACACCTACCACTCTCTGTGTAAAGAACCTACCTCTGACATCTCCCCTATACCTTCCTCCAATTACCTTAAAATTATGCCCCCTTGTAATAGTCATTTCTGCCCTGGGAAAAAGTCTCTGACTATCCACTCTATCTATGCCTCTCAACATCTTGTACACCTCTATCAAGTCACCTCTCATCCTTCTTCACTCCAATGAAAAAAGCCCTAGCTCCCTCAACCTTTCCTCATAAGACCTGCCCTCCAGTCCAGGCAGCATCCTGGTAAATCTCCTCTGTACCCTCTCTAAAGCTTCCACATCTTTCCTATAATGAGGTGACCAGAACTGAACACAATATTCCAAGTGTGGTCTAACCAGAGTTTTATAGAGCTGCAGCATAACCTCACAGCTCTTAAACTCAATTTACAGCCCTATCAACTTGGGAAGCAACTTTGAGGGATCTATGGACGTGGACCCCAAGATCTCTCTGTTCCTTCACACTGCCGAGAATCCTGCCATTAACCCTGTATTCTGCATTCAAATTCGACCTTCCAAAATGAATCACTTCACACTTGTCTGGGTTGAATTCCATCTGCCACTTCTTTGCCCAGCTCTGCATCCTGTCAATGTCCCGTTGCAACCTACAACAGCCCTCTGCTCTGTCCACAACTCCACCAACCTTCGTGTCATCGGCAAACTTACTAACGCACCCTTCCACTTCCTCATCCAAGCCATTGGAACTGTCTGCCTCAGAAGGTGATGAAGGTGGGGCCATTGAATATTTTGAAGACAAGGTGGAGAAATTCTTGTTGCGAGGGGATGAAGTTGATAGATGGGAACAAGGAATTCCGAACACAAACAGATCAGCCATGATCTTATTGAGTGGTGGAGCAGGCTTGATGGGCCGAGTGGGCTACTTTGGCTCCTAATTCATATATTTGAAAGATAGGATGATGTGTGTCTTGCACCAGGGAACAGATAACATCCCATGAACTAATGGTGGCTGTGGCATCGCCCGCTTGAGAGAGACAGTTGATACTTTTACTGGGAATCTGCAGCAGAGATCCTGAGTTCAAATCTCACTCCAGAGACAGGAATGACACAATCCAGGCTGATGCACCCAGTGCTGTTTGAGGGAGTGTGGTACCGAGAGAGTGCGATACTGAGAGAGTGCGATACTGAGGGAGTGCAATACTGAGGGATTGTGGAACTGAGGGAGTGTGATACTGAGGGAATGTGGTACTGAGGGAGTGGGATACTGTGTGATTGTGGTACTGAGGGAGTGTGGAACTGAGGGAGTATGACACTGAGGGAGTGTGATACTGGGAGGGTGTGATACTGAGTAAGTGTGGAATTGAGGGAGTGCGATACTGAGGAAGTTTAATACTTAGGGAGTGTAACACTAGGAGAATCTGTTACTGAGGGAGTGCAATCCTGAGGGAGATTGGCACTGATGGAATGTTGAACTGAGGGAGTGTGACAGTGAGGGAGTGTGAGACTAATGGAGTGTGATACTGAGGCAGTGTCAATTAATTTGAGGGAATGTGAAACTGAACGAGAGTGATAATGAGGGATTCTGGAACTGAGGGAGTGTGACAGTGAGGGAGTGTGACAGTGAGGGAGTGTGAAATTAAGAGAGTGTGATGCTGAGGGAGTGTGACACTGAGGGATTTTGGTATTGAGGGAGTGTGGAACTGAGGGAGTGTGATACTGAGGAAATGTGATACTGAGGGAGTGGGATACTGTGAGAATGTGGTACTGAGGGAGTGTGGAAGTGAGGGAGTATGACACTGAGGGAGTGTGATACTGAGCAAGTTTAATACCGAGGGAGTGTGACACTGGGAGAATCTGTTACTGAGGGAATGCAATACTGAGGGAGATTGACACTGATGGAGTGTGGAACTGAGGGAGTGTGACAGTGAAGGAGTGTGAGACTAATGGAGTGTGATACTGAGGCAGTGTGATACTGAGGGACTGTGATACTGAGGCAGTGTGATACTGAGGGACTGTGATACTGAGGCAGTGTGATACTGAGGGACTGTTGATCTGAGGGAGTGTGACACTGAATGAGAGTGATAACGAGGGATTCTGGAACTGAGTGAGTGTGGAACTGAGGGAGTGTGACAGTGAGGGAGTGTGAAATTAGGACAGTGTGATACTGAGGGAGTGTGGTATTGAGGGAGTATGGAACTGAGGGAGTGTGATACTGAGTGATGCAATACTGAGGTAGATTGACACTGAGGGAGTGTAGAACTGAGTGTGTGTGGAACTGAGTGTGGTAGTGAGGGTGTAAGATACTGAGTGAGTGGGACGCTGAGGGAGTGTGAAACTGAGGGAGTGCAATACTGAGGGAGTGTGGAATTGAGGGATTGTGATAGTGAGTGAGTGTGACATTGAGGGACTGCGATAATGATGGAATGCAATAGCAAAGGAGTTTGACACTGAGGGTGTGTCACACTGAGGGAGTGTCGCACTGAGGCAGTGTGATACAGACACAGTGTGATATTGAGGGAGTGTGATACAGACGCGGTGTGATACAGACACAGTGTGATATTGAGGGAGTGTGATACAGACGCAGTGTGATACAGACGCAGTGTGATACTGAGGGAGTGTGATACTGAGGGAGTGTGATGCTGAGGGAATATGACACTATGGGAGTGTTAAATTGAGGGAATGAGATAGTGAGGGAGTGTGATAGTGAGGGACTGTGATAGTCTGGGAGTGTGATAGTGAGGGGCTCTGATAGTGAGGGAGTGTGATACTGTGTGGAATGCTTCAGTGCTGGAAGCGCTGTCCTTTGGCCGGGATGTTAAATTGAGCCTCTGTCTGCTCTCTCAGCTAAAAAGGTACCACGGAGAAGATTTCGATTTGAATGAGATTCAGCTTGGGGAATATCTCAGAGTTGTCGAGGAAGAAATCATGAATGCGTCACAAATGACAAATAAGCCACTTGAAGAGATAGTAGGGCAGTTGCTGGAAAACTGGAAGAGATAGCTTTCTCCTGGAGTATCTTAAAGATGAGTAGGGACGGACAGACCCAAGGAAGAAATCACAGAGCTTTGTTCCCAAGAAAGTGGGGACACAATCCCCAGTGATGGGATAAACAAAACCAGGACAGTGCAAAAGGCCAGAACTGAATCAGTGCAGAGATCTCATAAGACTTACAGACATCAAAATGGGTGAGGTCATGGAAGGGTTCCAAAACAAGGATGAGAACTTTAGCAGTATCGCTACACAGAATGGTGAAGCACAGTCAACAAAATCCAAGTGAAATCCTGCAGCTTCAAGTTACTCCCAGGGATTAAGTTCAGCTCGAGCAGACAACTTTATATTGTCCAAACTGCTTACCAGGCAGTGCAAAGCAGGCAGTACCACTGCAAGACACACAGACAGAGGAACTAATGAATCTCATCCTTGCCAATTTACTGGTGTCCCACTGAAATGATTTGGTTGGTGGTGCCCTCTGGTGGGTATTTAGGAATAACAAGCTCATAACCTGGAACAAAAACAGAAGTTGCTCGAGAAACCCAGCTGGTCTGGCAGCATCTGTGAAGAAAAAAATCAGAGTTAATATTTCAGGTCCGGTGGCCCTTCCTCAGAACAGTTCTCAGAACAGTCACGAGACTCGAAACGTTAACTCTGATTTTTTTCTTCACAGATGCTGCCAGAGCAGCTGGGTTTCTCGAGCAACTTCTGTTTTTGTTCCTGATTTACAGCATCCGCAGTTCTTTCGGTTTTTATCAAGTTCATAACCTGCCAGTGTGTTCCTGACATTCACAATGCATGCAAGAACTGCTTCTGAGAATCCTTCAAATTGCTTCTGCTTAGATTTTCAGATCTAAGGCTCAACTTCTCCCACCTCTAAAGTGAAAAATAAAGTTAAGTCTTGGAGCATCAAAATGACCCTTAATGAAAGGTTGTGGGGATAAGTTGAGAATTATCAGATCTGAGCAGGAGGTTTAGTGGTGATTTGAGGAAACATTTTATCATCGAGAGGCTGGTGGGAACTGACTGCCTGAGATGCTGGTAGAGAAAAGAACTCTCAAGACATTTAAGAACTATTCAGATGAAAATGTCAAACTCCATATATATAGGCTATGGGGAGGGGGGTGGTGTGGCTGTTGTGGTGCAGTGGTAGTGTCTCTACCTCTCAGCAAGGAGACCAGGTCAAGTTCCACATTCTGTATGCGTCTAGCAGCACACACATATTGTCACTTCAGGGGATCAAAACACAAAGCATCATTATATATGGTTTCAAGATAAAAGCTGGGCATTGAGGTAATGAAAAGACAGAGGACTCTTCTGGATCATTAGTGGTTCCCTACCTCTGAGCCTGGAGCCCTGGATTCAAATCCTATCTGCTCTAGAGGTGCATCATAACATTGGTTAGAAAATATCTACAAAGTTGTGGTCCAAGTACTGGAATATGGGATTAGAATAGATGGATGTTTAATGACTAGCACAGACATGATGGGCTAAGTGGCCTTTTTCAAAGCTGTAAAATCTCTATGACTCTATCAGACAAGATCAGAACAGATTCAATGGGTCAAGTGGCCTGCTTTACTTCCTATGTCTTCAGGTTGAATGGTTTCTGTAAACAGTTGGAATGCAGAAGATGTTGTGCGCAAGTTGTCGTGTACATTGTATTGAGGTATAAAAAAAATCTACACAGAATTCACAAGAGTTGTCAAATACTACAGAAAAGCAAATCATAAAGAAAGTTGTAATTTTTATTTGTGCCTTAATACAACATATATGTAAACACTTAACAATTTTTATCAATGCCCCATAGAAAGCATTCTATCTGAATGCATCACGGCTTGGTTTGGCAACCGCCCTTCCCAAAACCACCAAAAACTACAGAGAGTTGTGAACACACCCCAGACCATCACACAAACCAGCCTTCCATCCATTGACTCCATCTATACTTCTCACTGCCTTGGGAAAGCAACCAACATAATCACCCCAGTTATACTGTCTTCCACCCTCTTCTGTCGAGCAGCAGATATAAAAGTTTGTACGCACATATGAACAGATTCAAGAACAGCTTCATCCCTGCTGTTATTAGACTTCTGAATGGACCTCTCAAATTTTAAATTTAATGTGATCTCACTTTCTGCGCATCTTCTCTGCAGCCATAACATTGTATTCCTCGCTCTGTTCTATTACCCTAATTCACTTTGTATGGTGTGATCTGCTTGTACTGCACGCAAAACAACTTTTCACTGTACCTAGGTACATGTGACAATAATAAATTAAATCAAATCAAACACTTGCACACAGCATCATCTGCTTTCCAAGCATCTTACAGGAACCTTTAAGAACATCGTTACAAACTGTGAGATTCTTAGATAAATGGTAAACACAAACTTCTCTTTATTTTGCATCTTTATTGTGGCAAAACAGCCCAAGTTGCAACATGCAAAAACCACCTGACTGAAACTTTGCAGAGGGCTACATATGGAGATATTAGGACAAGTGACCAAACATAGGGATAGGTTTTAAGAAGCACATTGAAGGAGATTACAGAGATAAAGAAGTGTGAGGGAATTCTAAGCTTAGCCAGCAGAAAGCATAATCACCACAGGAGGAGTAAATAAAAGAGGCCAGAGTTTGAGGAAGAGCTCAAAGTGATGTTCACAATAAATATAGTCTGACTGTAACGATTGTTAAGACAATAAATCCCTAATTTAGTTTGAAATGAAGTCAGAAAGTGCTGGAGAAACTCATCAGGTCTGACAGTATCTGTGGTGAGAGAGTTAGAGTTAACGTTTCAAGTCTGATACTACTCTTCTTTGGAACACAGACTTAATACAACTTTTAGATTTTCTCTATTTTTGTGCCTTATCTATTTTAGCACCTAAGATTGGTATCTAGGTACTTTGTACCTAAGATGGTGCATGTGTGGTGACATTGTACACATTTCACTGTACTCCTGTACTTCAATACACGTGACAATAAACCTAATTCTAATTCTAGTTTCATCCATCAGAATGACTATTTGGCAGAGGGGCCAAATAGGGTTAAAAAGAAAAGGGTCTGCATTCTGCAGGGAAACTGGGGAATTTCTTTGGATTTAAAAGCATTTATAATTCACAGCTGACAACCCAGCAGCTGTGTCCATATATTTGTCAATAACAATATTTATCAGAAAGCCTAAGACAGGAACGTATTTTAATACAGCTCATCATTTTCTTTTCAAAATTCATTCTCAATACATGGACATCACCAACAATAAAGGCTGGCATTTATTCTGCATCCTTAGTTGTTTTCGAAGGGTGGAGATGGATATATTTTGAAACCATTGCAGCTTGTGTACTGAATATATTCACACAGACCTGCTAGGTCGGGAGTTACATAACAGTAGGAAGTGCCCGTTCAGCCACTTGTGTCTGCTTTACCATTCACTTACATCATATTTGATCTATAATTTAATCCCACTTTGGTTCCGTAATGTTTTGAGTAATACAGTCATAGAGATCTACGCATGGCAACAGGCCCTTAGGCCCAACTTGCCATGCTGCCCAGTTTTCACAATTTAAACTAGTTCCATTTGCCTGTGTTTGGTACATATCCCTCTCTACATATCCCATCCATGTACCTGTCTAAATGTTTCTTAAATGACAAAATTGTACTCACCTCCACCACTAGATCTGGCAGCCCATTCCAGACACTTATCACCCTCTGTGTGAAAAAAATTGTCCCTCTGGACCCTTTTCTATCTCTCCCCTCTTAACTTAAGCCTATGCCCTCTAGTTTTAGGCTCCCCTACCCTAGGGAAAAGCTGTCAGCTATCTACCTTATCTATGCCTCTTCATGATTTTATAAATGTCTATAAGGTCATCCTTCAGTCTCCTGCACTCCAGTGAAAATAGTCCCAGCCTGTTCAACCTCTCCTTGTAACTCAAACTTTCTGATCCAGGTAGCATCCAAGTAATTCTTAATGCTCTTTGCCTAACCAAAATGGAACAATTTTTGAAATTTTCAACCAACTCCAATCTCAAAGCCATTTTTTTGGGCGGGAGGTGGGTGGGGCAAGTGGTGTTTCCCGATATCACCCTGAACAGTTGATCTTTAATTTGAAAGTAAAACTGCGGATGCTGGAAATCTGAAAGGAAAACAGAAATTGCTGGAGAAACTCTACAGGCTTGGCAGCATCCATGGAGAGAAAGCAGAATCAATCTTGCGAGTCCAGTGACCCTCAAAACATTAACTCTGCTTTCTCTCCACAGATGCTGCCAAGCCTGTAGAGTTTCTCCAGCAATTTCTGTTTTTGTTTAATTTGACGGTTCTGTCTCCTCGCTGTGGAGCTCACCGCCAGAAAAAATAACTTTTCTCTCCGTACTCTATCAAATCAACTAATCATCTCAAACACATTTCTATTAGCTCGTTGGTCAATCTACAATACCCAAACCCAGTCAACGCAGGGTACTGATGCAGCAAAAAGTTAAGAAAATTGGATGGCTTACTCACAAAGAACAGTCCGAAACAAGGAGAGAGAGAGGTGGAGGAGTAAAAGCAGTCAATTTCGTTACAAGAGGGGCTCAGGCGACTAAAGGCATAGTAACCAGGGTCAGGTCCAAAAGAATGAAGTTCTTTCACTCCCTACTCCAAAGCAGAAACACAGATCATTTACCTTACCTGGTGCCCGAGACCACTATGCATTCCTGTCGTCACTGCTCAAGGTGTTAATTTCTCTGTTGACAAAAGGGCAATGCGTATCATACAAACGAGACTTTCCATCAGAATGATCAATTTCCATTGGAATTTCCACTGAGCCTTGAAACTAAATAGTATTTACCATGGTGATGGTATCTGGTTCCAAAGCATTGTTAATAATTCAGCAGCTCCCCTAGCTATGGAATGAACTCTCGAGTTCTCTCTTGCGACAGGCTTTGCGAGTTTAAAACTAGAGGACGCAGGTTTTAAAGAAACTAGAATCTCACTGAGATCAGACATTGGAGCTGATTCTTTTTCCACCACAAGAGTTGTGGATCTAGAGAACAGCCTTATTATTATCAAGAACATTCAATACTGCAACAGTCAGTCTGCATTTAATGAAAGTTGCATTAATATTCTCAGCTGTATAATGATCACAGAGCTAAATTTCCATGTGAGTGATTTCAACGATAACAACATGCTTCAGTGAGTCCTTGGGACTCTGCCTGAAAAGGTGCTAAAAGCAGAGTCTTTGAATATTTTTAAGGCAGAGGTAGGTAAATTCTTATCAAAGAGGGAGGTGATAGATTATCAAGGGTAGTTGAGAAAAAGCGTTTGGTGTTGCAATCAAATCAGCCATAATCAAATTGAACTGTGAAGTAGCTTTGAGAGGCTGGATGGCCTAATCCTGCTCATAATTTGTAGGTTCTAGAGAGCAGCCTAACTCAGGCAGTAGAGAACATTTCAAACTAAAGGCAAAGGATCAAATTTGGGAAGGTGTGACAAAAAAATTCGCAAAGACAAGGCACGAGAGAAATAATGGAAAAGATTAACAGACCATGAGAGAAATTAATAGAGAGAGCAGATTTAAAAGTAAATTAACAAATAAGGCTAGAGGTTGCAAAAATAAAAAAGCAGTGAAACTAAAGGCTCTGTTTCCGAATGTATGTTGCATTTGAAACAAACCAGAAGAACTGAACGTACAAATAAAATATTATGATCTCTCAGCCAATACAGAGACTTGGATGCAGGATTATATGGAATTGGACCTGAATACTGAACAGTAAATGAAATTTGAAAAGGACAGGAAGTTAGAAAAGCTAGGGGTAGCTCTGTTAACTAATGCACGATATAGAGGAATGACCTAAATTCAGGAAACCAGGATGTAGAACTGTTTACGGTAGAGATGAAAGACATTAAAGGAAGAAGTCACATGTAGGATTAGTGTACAAGTTCCCTTACAGTAAGTAGATGGTAGGATGGAGTATAATGGGAAGTTGGTCAGAAGTGTATGTTGATAATCAGGAGGGATTTTACTCTACATCTAGATGGAAAAATCAGATGGGCAAAGAGAGCGTAGATGAGGAGCTCATAGAATGTTTTCAGGATAGTTTCTTAGACTAAGATATCCTGGAGTCAACCAGAGAGTATGTTATTCTCGACATGATATCGTGTAGTAAGATAGGACTATTTAATGACCTCATAGTGAAAGTGCTCCTAGGTAGCAGTGACTATTATATAATTAAACCTTTCATTCAGTTTGAGGGACAGTGGAGAGGGTCTAAGAACATAGAACATAGAACTTTTACTATCCTCCATGTGCCTATCTAAGAGTTGCTTAAAAGTCTCTAAAGTATCTGACTCCACTACCACTGCTGGCAGCGCATTCCACAAACCCACCACTCTCTGTGTGAAGAACCTACCTCTGACATCTCCCCATACCTTCCTCCAATCACCTTAAAATTATGCCCCCTCGTAATAATCATTTCCGCCCTGGGAAAAAGTCTCTGAGTATCCACTCTATCTATGCCTCTCATCAACTTGTACACCTCTATCTCATCCTTCTTCGCTCCAATGAAAAAAGCCCAAACTCCCTCAACCTTTCCACAGAAGACCTGCCCTCCAGTCCAGGCAGCATCCTGGTAAATCTCTTCTGCACCCTCTCTAAAGCTCTCACATGTTTCCTATAATGAGGTGACCAGAACTGAACACAATATTCCAAGTGTGGTCTAAGACTTGTATTTTAAAAAATAATACGAGCAAACAGAAGGTCATGGAAGCAGAGCCAGCTAAAGTGAATGTCAAATTAGATTAAGGAATAGGCCAATAGAGATGCAGTGGCAGACATTTAAGGAGATATTTTAAAATACGCAAAATATGTACATCCCAACAAAAAAGAAACTTTCCAAAGGGAGGACCCAGTCTCCGTGGTTAACTAAAAAGGTTAAAGATAATATTGACTTAAGAAAAGGTGTACAACTAAGCCAAAATGGGTATAGGTCACAAGATTGGGTAGAATATAAAAAGCAGCAAAGTAAGACTAAAAATTAATGAGGCAAAAATAGAGACTGAGAGAAAACTGCCTAGAAATATAAGAATAGGTAATAATTCTGTAGATATTTAAAAAAAGTTAAACAATGACCGTTGATCCTGTAGAAAATGAGTCTGGGGAATTAACAAATGCAAATAAGGAGATTGATAAATTGATCTTTTGTATCAGTCTTCACTATAGAGGATGCAACTGAAATCCTAAAAATAGCTGTAAATGAGGAAGTGGAAGGGAGAGAGAAACCAAAGAAAATTAAAAACACAATGGAAGTTGTATAGAGTAATTTTTTGGAGTTATGGGCTGACAGGTTTATATAAAAGACTTGGATAAAGGAACTGAAGATTTGGTGGCTAAATTCACAGATGACACAAAGACGTTGACATTCAAGTCATCATCATCACTGAACCCATACTGTTAAAATATCTGGAGTTAAGTAGTGACCTGAAACTGAACTGAACTGGTCGTATTGTTTTTCTTTATTCAATCATGTGATGAGGGTGTCACTGGCCAGGCAGCATTTATTGCCCATCCCTAATTGCTCAGAGGGTGGTTAAGAGTCAACCACATTGCTGTGGATCTGGAGTCACCTGTAGGCCAGACCAGGTAAGGATGGCAGTTTCCTTCCCTAAAGGGCACTAGTGAACCAGATGGGTTTTTTCAGCAATTGACAATAGGTTCATGGTCATCATTAGATTCTTAATTCCAGATATTTTATTGAATTCAAATTCCATCATCTGCAGGATTCGAACCCAGGTCCCCAGAGCATTATCTGGCTCTCTGGATTAACAGTCCAGCTATAATACCACTAGGCCATCACCTCCCCTGTATAAGTAATGTGGATACAAGAGCAGGCCAGAGGCTACGAATCTTGCAGCAAGTAACTCATTTTCTCACTCTCCAAAGCCTATCCAACATTTACAAGGCACATATCAGGAATGTGATATAATTTGCCTGGATGGGCACAGGCCCAACAACACTCAAGAACCTTGACACCACTCGAGAAAAGCAGCCCACTTGATTGGCACCATGCCCACAAACATTCAGTCCCTCCACACTGATGCTCAATAGCAATAGTGTGTACCATCTACAGGGTGTGCTGCAGAAATTCACCAATACTTCTTAGACAGCACCTTCTAAAACCGTGAACCATCTATAAGGACAAGGACAGCATTTACATGGGAACACCACACCTATAACTTCCCCTCTAACCCACTCATCGTCCAGACTTGGAAACGTGTCACTGTTCCTTTGGTGTCACTAGGTGAAAATCCTGGAAATCCTTACCTAATGACATTATGTATCTACCTACTGCAATTGGACTGCAGCAGTTCAAGAAGATAATTCACGATCACATTTTCAAGGACAACTAGAGATGGACAATAAATGCTGACCAACCAGCATCAGCCACATACTCCAAATGGGTTGGAAAGTAAGTTGTGAATTAGACCAAAGCGTATGGATAAGTTAAGTTAGTATGCAAAGATCCAGAAAGTGTAGTTAATTTTGGGAAAATGTGGAATTGTCCATTTTGGCAGGCAGAATAAATATGTATGTTACCAAAATAGTGTGAGACTGTAGAGCTCAGAGATGCAGAGATCTGGAATGTCCTAGTGCATGAATCATAAGATGTTAGTATGCAGGTAGAGAAAGTAATAGAATATTATCATTTATTAAAAAGAGAATTAAACACAAAAGTAGGGAGGTTGTACTTCAGTTATATAGGGCATTGGTAAGACCACACCTGAATTAAGCTGTATTGGTCTTCTTATTTAAGGAAGGATGTAAATGCATTGGAAACAGTTCAGAAGTTTACCCGACAAATATCTGGGTGCATGTTCTCTTACGACGAAGTTTTGGACAGGCTAGGTTCGTATCACTGGCAGTTAGAAAAATAAGAGGTGACTTGTTTGAAACATATAAAATCCTGAAGGGTCTTGAAGTGATGCATGTGGAAAGGATGCTTCTTCTTGCAGAAGAATCTAGAACTAGGAGTCACTGTTTCAAAGTCAGGAGAGCCTAATTATGTCAAAAAAAACCCTTTTCATACAGCATATGCAAGTGGAGTCCTTGCATATTTTTAAGGCAAAGATAGATTTTTGTTAAGCAAGGCACTGAAAGGTTATTGTGAGTAGACAGGAATATGAGTTAATCAGATCATCCATTACCTTATTGAATAGCACAGCCAACTCAAAGACCTTGTGGCCTAATCCTATTATTAATTTATACACTTATATGTACACTTTCCAGTGACCAGTGACACAGGATTTCCTAGCTGGATAATCATACTTGATAGCAAGTGATTGCTGACAATGGCAACGTACATTTTCCATATTTCCCTGTATTTCTTTTTCATTTTCAGACATACACCTGTTAGGAGCGGGAGGTCGAACCCCTCTGATAACTAAAATCGAAACACAAGCCCCCAACCTGTTACGGCAGGAGTAGAGGTCCCCTTCTAAGCATTAAACATGAAATACCCAGAGAAACTTGCCTCACCTCACCCAATCTGTTAAACTGTTACAAAGAAGGGGAGGTTAAATGAAAGAAAACCCCTGATATTCACTTCATAAGTAACAAATAGCAATTTATTTATTTAACTCTAACAGTGAATAAATTAACATTGAATCCCTGTAATGTGGAAGCAGGCTCCTCTAATGCTGCTTGGCCTGCTGTGTTCATCCAGCTCTACACCTTGTTATCTCAATGGTCCATCAAGTCCACACTGACCCACTGAAGAGCATTCCAGATAGAGCCACCCCCTACCCCATCCCTGCATTTCCCATTCTAGACACTATGGGCAATTTAGCGATAGCCAATTCACCTAACCTACACATCTTTGGACTGTGGGAGGAAACCCACACAGACAAGGGAAGAACGTGCAAACTCCATACAGACAATCACCCGAGGGTGGAATTGAATGTAGGTCCCTGGTGCTGTGAGGCAGCAGAGTTAACCTCCAAGCCACCATGCCACCCTGAATTACTAACAAACCAAACAATTCCCCTTAACTACTAATTATTCTCTAACTGAACTAAATTCTACTGGTATGCTGTTCCAATAAATACAAGTCTCACTTACATAAACCCAAGTAATAAGAAAATAAATTAAAATTTTGTCTCTCAAAGTCTACATGCCTTTCTTCTGCTGTTCTCAAGTCATAAATGCCTTTCTTCCACTAATCCAGCTTTCAGGGATGTTTTCTCTGTGAAGTTTTCTGTGAGGACTCTTAGCTAAAAGTGCTGTGGTAGCTGTTATGGATAGATGGTGCTTTCTTAGACAGCTTAGCGATTTCATTTGAGAGCTTAAAGCTTATTTCTCAGATGGTGGTTCGCTGTCATACTGATTTTCAAAAACCCTCTCCTTATATACCTTGAATGACAGGTAGCATTGGTCCATGGTTGTCAAAACCATCAGATTTAAATTCAATTGGCTTTCAATCGTTAAGTGCTTGGTTTAAATTAATTGGCTGATTCCAGCTAGTTGCCGAAACATCAAAACAAGCCTAAGGTTTCCAATCACACAGCCAATTGATACATGTTTCAATTTCAGAATCGGCTGTACATCTTCAGCTGCTTAGACACATTTTCTGTATAAATCTCTAAGTTTAGAAAGGCATGTTACCTCTTAAAAGAGCCACGCCTTCTTCTCCCTTTTTTGTTTACAAACAAATTCTAGCTTCCTGCCTTCCAATTCACAATTACCTCTATACAACTTCATAACACATCTAATTCTCCTTAGAGAGTCACTATTGAAATTGCTTCCACTAACCTTTCAGGCATTTCATTCCAGATCATAACAATTCAGTAATTTATAACAAATCTCAGTAAACCCAGATTCTAGCTTTTTGCAAATTGCCTTAAAGCTGTAGCCTCTTGTTTGGAATCCAAGTGGAAACAGTTCCTCATTATCTAATCTGTCAAAACTTCTCATAAATTTGAACTCTTCGATTAAATCTTACCTTCAACCTAAGGAGAATAATCCCACTGTCTCAGATCTCTCTGGATAAATGCAATCTCAGGCCGTGGGGTCTGGAACCAGGGGACAGAGTCTCAGAATAAAAGGCATGTCTTATTATAGAACATAGAACATTACAGCGCAGTACAGGCCCTTCGGTCCTCGATGTTGCGCCGACCTGTGAAACCAATCTGAAGCCCATCTAACCTAAACTATTCCATTATCATCCATATGTTTATCCAATGACCATTTAAATGCCCTTAAAGTGGGCGAGTCTACTATTTTTGCAGACAGGGCATTCCACGCCCTTACTACTCTCTGAGTAAAGAACCTACCTCTGACATCTGTCCTATATCTATCACCCCTCAACTTAAAGCTATTTCCCCTCGTGCTAGCCATCACCATCCGAGGAAAAAGTCTCCCACTGTCCACCCTATCTAATCCTCTGATGATCTTGTATGTCTCTATCAAGTCACCTCTTAACCTTCTTCTCTCTAACGAAAGATTGACACCAGAAGGTATGTCTTCATTTTGAGGGTAGGGATGCTTTGTAATTCAATACTCTACAGGATTATGGAAGATCAGTCATTGAGTATGTTCAAGACAGAGATTGTTGATCTCTAGTAACAATTATGGGGACAACATAACATCATGGTGCTGAGGTAGATGATCAGCCATGATTCAGAATGACACAGTAGGTTCAAGGTATGTCCTACCCATGCTCCTATGTTCTTCTCATCCCTAAAAGTCTTTGCACTGTCCAAAGTCTTGACATTGTTTCTAATGTACGTTTCTTGATGGTTAATTTTGTGAGAATTTCTTTATTGGCGGAGGATAAGGGGAAACTAAGAGTGGGTGGTAGAGGATAGTAAATATCAAAGTACATATGACAAATAAGAAGCCAATTTACCATCAACAGGCCTCTGCTGAAGTAAGAGTTGAACGTCTTATGCTGCACAGCAGCAGAGGTGCTGGTGTACTGGTAATGTCACTAAACTAATAATACAGAACCTCAGATTAATGTCGGGGGACAGGTATTTCAATCCCACTACAGCAGATGGTGACACTGAATTGAGTAAAAAAAAGCTAGCCACTGGTGACCATGTGATCAATACCAGTCATTTGAAAAATAAACCCATATGAAGGTAAATAAGTCCCTGGATTCTGATGGGATCTATCCCAGAATATTGAGAACAAATTGCTGGAGCATTGACAGACATCTCTGTATCCTCTTTGGCCACAGGTGAGGTCTCAGAGGACTTGAGAATAGCCACTTGTCCCATTGTTTAAGAAGGCTAACAGGGATAATCCTGGAAATTACAGGCCTGTGAGTGTCATGATGGGAAGGAAATTATTGGAAAAGATTCTTAGGGACAAGGTCTATACACATTTAGAAACTCCATTTAGAAAATGGAGTTATTAGTGATAGACAGTATGGTTTAGTGCAGGGGAGTTTTTGCCTCACTAACTTGATCGAGCTTTTTGAGGAAGTGATGAAGGTGATTGATGAGGGAAAAGCAGTTGATGTTGTCTACATGGACCAATAAAGCCTTTTTGACAAGGTCTCTCATTAGTACAAAAGGTAAAGTCTCATGGTGTCAGGGGTGAGCTGGCAAGGTGGATACAGAACTGGCTTAGTCATCAGGGACAGAGGGTACCGGTGAAAGGATGCTTTTTGGAATGGAGTGGTGTTCCACAGGGATCAGTGCTGGGATCTCTGCTGTTCATGGTCTACATAAATGATTTGGAGGAAAACGTAGCTGGTCTAGTTAGTGAGCTTGTGGACAATACAAAGATTGGTGGAGTTGCGCACAGTGTGGAGGATTGTCAAGGGATACAGCAGGATATGGATTAGCTGAGACATGGGCAGAAAAGTAGCAGATGGAGTTTAATCCAGACAAATGTGAGGTAATGCATTTTGGAAGGTCATGTACAGGTGGAAATTACAGAGTGAATGGCAAAACCTTTGATATGCAGAGGGATCTGAGTGTGCAGTGATCACTGAAGGTAGCAGTGCAGATAGATAAGGTAGTAACAAGGGCCTATGGCAGCTTGCCTTCATTGGAAGGAACATTGAGTTTAAGGATAGGCAAGTTAAGTTGCAGCTTTATAGGACTTTAGTTAGGCCACACTTGGAATATTGTGTACAGTTCTGGTGACCACACTACCTGAAGGATGTGGCTGCTTTGGAGAGGGTACAGAAAAGGTTTACCAGATGTTGCCCGCTATGGGGGATTTTAGCTATGAAGAAAGGTTGGATAGACTGGGATTGTTTTCACTGGAATGCAAAAACTTGAGGGGCGACCTGATAGAAGTTTATAAGATTGTGAATGGAACGGATAGAATGGACAGTATGAGGCTTTTTCCCAGGGTGGAGGGGTCAATTACTAGGGGGCGCAGGTTCAAGGTGCGGGGGTGGGAGAAGTTTAAAAGAGATGAGCGAGGCAGGTTTTTAGCACGAAGGGTGGTGAGTGCCTGGAATGCGCTGCCAGAGGAAGGTGGTGGAAGCAGACACAATAGCAGCATTAAAGAAGCACCTGGATAAATACATGAATAGGAAGGAAATAGAGGGATTCGTATCCTGTAAGTGCAGACAGTTTTATTGAGGAAGGGCAAGATGTGTCGGCGCAGGCTTGGAGGGCCAAAGGCCCTGTTCCTGTGCTGTATTGTTCTTTGCTTGTTCACTGTTGCCCCTTCAGGAATGGAAATCTTTCACCCTTGTCTGGTCTGACAAACAATGACTCCAGACCCACTAGCAATTTGGTTGACCACTCGGCATTTAAATGATGGGCTAGCCAGTGACACCCACATCTTGTGAATGAAGTAAAAAAATCTTAATTCTGTAATTTCCAATCTCAGCTCCAACTTTAACCTTGTGCCCCTCACCAGTACTTACAGCAAAGGTTCTACCTTATCAAAACTTTTAAACATTTTAAAGATTACCATCAGATCACTCCTTTCCACAAGGGAATATAAGGCAAGTATATTTAGCCTGTCCTCACAATTTTAGACCTTTTAGCTCTAGAACCCTGCTGGTGACTGATTGAGTCAACTCTAGTTATTGAACCAATCTCTTTCTGTTGTTACTCATAGCTACTTTTGCCATGAGCTCTGCTTCATGATATGTCACACTTCTCTATCTTACATCACCCTCATACATCCACACAGCTCAGTGATCTCCATTACTGCTAATTTCATCTATTATACCGGAGGTTTCCTTCTATTCTACTGTTCCCCTACAGATTCCACTACATTGCATTCATCTTTAGGAAGTAGGACCTGGAGAAAATTTGACAATGTTGAGATAGGCTTCGAAGTTGCATTACTATGGACCACACTATATATTATTAGAGGTCCTGTACTTCAGATGGGATATAAAACCAGGTCCTGTAAGGTAAAGTCACTAATTTTGGAACCTGACAAGCTTTTAGGACTTTCATCATCTAATCACATTCTTGGGATACCTACATCCAAAATATTGAATGGTACTGCCATTACTGTATTAGCACTTGAATGTTAAATAATTTTCAGTACTGTAAACTGTCTTTTCCTTGATATGATTAAGGCAGTTTCAGACATATATAAATTCCTGGTGTAAAACAATGTCAGTATGCAGAAATGCACAGGAAAATTTGCTAATAATAATGGGATGTATATAATGAATGCAGAATGGGTAAATTTAAAAACACAGGTTAAGGTCTGGAAATAGTTTTATTTCTGCACGATTGTTATCCAGTCTTCCTCTGTATCTTCCTGTACACATAGCAATTCCAGCTAAGGCCACTCAGCAGATTGCCATATATCGGAATGTGTCAATAAAAAGATCAGGTTAACGTTTGAAACAGCTCAAGGGCCTGGAGTTAAATGGGAAGGCAATCTTCTCTTTGAATGTTCAACACAACGTCCATGTCTGGTGTGCACCTGTGGGGTCAAGGAAACGGTCTGTTACGATTTAATGAATCAGAGAACCAAAGAATCTATCTTAGCGACAGTAATTCAGCACAGCCAAACTCCAGCCAAACTTAACATACACCAAGTCAAAAAGCTTAAAAGATTTAATAAATGTAACTAAGTCTTTTTTTTCGCTCATTGACAGGATGAAGGCATGGGTGTTAAGTCCGAAATTTCTTGTCTATCCCTAAATTCCCTCAGGAAGGCAACCTTCTAGAATAGAATATATAAACATACAGAAAGGAGCAAATGTAGAGCATTCTGCTCCTTCACCAAGGTCATGACAGACATTCGTATTTCAAATTCTACATTCTCACTTTATCTCAATAACCTTTGATTGCCCTGCCCAACAAGAATCCAACCATCTGTCTTAAAAATATTAAATGCCCTTGCCTCCTCTCCCTTCTGAAACAGAATTCCAAAGTTGCAGAGACCTTTGAAAGGAAAAAAAAGTCTCATCTCTGTCTTGAAAGGGCAATCCACGATTTTAAGTAGTTATGGGCTGTCCTATTAGAGGAAACTTCCTTTCCATGTTCATCTTGTCATGACAATTCAGGATCTTATACATGTTTATCAGGTTAACCCTCAATCTTCTAAACCCCAGTGCAAACAAGCCCAGCAGGTCCAAACTATTCCTCCATCTCAGGTTGTGAGGAGGGTCAATCTTCTAACTAGTTCAGAAAACACTCAACACCAGGTTATAGTCCAACAGGTTTATTTGAAAACTCAAGCTTTCGGAGCCTCGCTTCTTCTTCAGGTGTTAGTGAGAGAGGTAGTATCAGACACAGAATTTGTAAGTAAAAGATCAAAGGTCACACCACTGATGAGGATGTATTAAACAAACCTAAGATGCTGTTAAATCTTTAATCAGTTAGAAGGCTTTAATTGATTAATATGTATGTTTTTACATGGATTTACATATAAAGCTTGTGTTTTCAAATAAATCTGTTGGACTATAACCTGGTGCTGTGTGATTTCTGACCTTGTCCATCCCAGTCCAACACCACTATCTTCACATCATCTTCTAATTAGTGAAAAGATATGTGTAGAACATAAATACCAGCAAAGACCAAGTGGTCTGAATCATCTATTGCTGTTTTGCAAATTCTACATATAACATTTATTTTGGACTTCTTGGCATCTTGATTTAAACTAATGGCATTTTTTTTTGTTAGGGGCAAGGACTCTTGATTATTCAGCCAATTCGATTTTCCACCAAAAGGGTCTGGTTTAATATAAGGACAGATCCATAGAATCTCTACAGTGTGGAAGCAGGTCATTCAGCCCATCAAGTCTACAGTGACCCTCCAAAGAGCATCCCACCCAGATCCACCCTGTCCCTGCAACCCTGCATTTCCCATGGCTAATCCACCTAGCCTACACATCCCTGGACTCTATGGGCAATTTACCCTGGCCAATCCACCTAACCCGCACATCTTTGGACTGAGGGAGGAAACCTATGCAGACACGGGAAGAATGTGCAAACTCCACACAGACAATCACCCAAGGGTGGAATCAAACCCGGGTCCCTGGCGCTGTGAGGCAGCAGTGCTAACCATTGAGCCACTGTGCCACATGCTACACTGCATTGGTGCACCAGTTTGTTTTCATAATGTCAATAAATGGGTTAAAATGATAAAGGCTAGCGGTGGGGAATTCCAATCTAGTAGCATTTCTGCTTTTGCAACATAATTTTGTACGAGTCGGAGATCTCCCCATGGGAAAGTTAAACAGATAAATATAATCAGGCTCGTGTTTCCCTCCTTGCTGTTCAGCATCACGCAGTTCCAATCTAGTGAGGTTTGGCTGACTGCACCAGGAACATTGGATAAATTGGACTTGAAAGGGCCCTTGCTACCTGGCAAAAGAGGCAAACAACTTTAGTGGATCTGCTTCTAACCCTTTAAACCTCAACCACCCCTCCCTGTTCTTTCACAAAAATCCAAGTATACTGGAACAACAACAACTTAACATTTATGTATTGCCTTCAATGTACTGAACTATCCTAAGGAAGCTACACAGAAATGTTATCAAATACAATTTGACACTGAGCCCTCAAGGAGGTATTAGGGTTGAACACGTTCACAATGGGGAGAATAAAGTACTTGCATAAAGATTTGATCGAAGAGATACGTAGGAACAGGAGTAGGCTATTCAGTCTTTTCAGCCTGTACTGCCATTCATTGAATCATGGTTAGTCTGTGGCCTAACTCCACATGCTGATTTGGCCCATTTCCTTTAACACCTTTGCTTAACAGATTTAAAACTAAAAACTGGTCTAGCATCAATTGCTGTTTGTGGAAGAGAGTTCTAAATATCTACCACCCTGTGTGTAGATTTAAACAGACATCATAAAGAAGGCTGGAGATGTTCTTCAGCCACAAATGTTGCCAAGTAAAACAATTAATCCCAGTGTTATTCTTAAATCCCATTCCCTGATATTTATTTGCTTCTTGGTTCCTTTATTGCCTTCAGCTTAGGCAGCTGGAGACACAGTCACCAATGACTTAAGCTTTGCAATTCCCTCCATGAACATCACTGCCTTTCCTGCCCTCTTTAAGAAGCTCTTCAAAATCCTAGTCCTTGACCAAACTTTGGTTACCTACCCAAATATCCATGAGATTCAACTTCAAATTTTGTTTGACACTGTACCTATAAAGTGCATTGGGGTATAAAAGGCTCTGTAGAAATTCAAAATGCTCATTATACATAATTATTATCCACTTTACAATTGGACATCTCAATTATGTACTTCACTTGGGGACTGTGCTAGTGTGGGCAGGAATATACTCAAAATATTCAGTGAAAGGTCATGCAGCAAGTTGAGTCAGTGAGTGTTAGTCACAGACATTTGAAAAGGATAATTTTTGTCAATAGCAGATCCAGTACCTACATAATATAAACAGACTCACCAGTGCCTTTTAAAGAGGTGCTAAAGCGAGGCATCATCTACCTAATTTGAGGTAGACACAAACAGATCCCTTAGACGCTATTTCATGAGAAGCAGATGAGTTCTTCCTGCTGTCCTGGTCAATATCAATCCCTCACAATCTACACTTACAGATAATTCAGTAATTTACATAATTGCAACTGTGGGATTGTGCAGAAATTGCATATCTTGATTTCTTAGATTATATCATTGCGTAGACTTAAAATGTTTTCATTTATGAAGCGTGTCGGAATGTCTGAGGTCGGCAAAACTTCAAAAATAAGACATGTCTTTTTAAATTAAAATGCAATATATGAAACAAATACAGCTTGTATAATATAATGCTCAAATAATGTGCATTGCCTTTCTTTTAATGTGTGTTGTCCTAGAAATTCTTACAAGAGATTGACAGCTAAGGGAAAGCAGCAGAAGACTGAATGGTGTTGGACAACAGCTGCCATCTGCACGCTATCTTTAGAGCTACTAAATTTAGCAGAAAAATGCAAGTACTAACAATTTTCTTTTAATACAAAGGTTACTTTATATGGTTAGCTCATCAGCAAAGAAGCCATACTGAACGTGCACTTTTAATCGGTTGTAGACTTCTCTGCTTTCAAGGCTATTTTGTTTATGTCTTCTTAACAGAGAGTCACACATGAATGACACAAAGGGATTTAATCTCTATGCAGAGTTAGTGCTGATTGGAAACAATCATGTTGCAACATCAGCGAACTAGATTAAAACTGGGTTAAGCAAAGGCAGAAATCCAGTTGTACGTTTATGTTCAACATTAATTCCACACAAAATAATCCTCAATCATTACAAAAACCAGCATTAAGTATTCACTGTGCTCACAATTTAGCTCAAAATACCAAGTAATGGAAATTTTCACAAATAGATTTACAATCTCGTTTCACGTTTCCCTCAGAGGAGGTTATAGATCGGATGATGATTTGATTTGATTTGATTTATTATTGATGCGGAGATGCTGGTGTTGGACTGGGGTGGACAAAGTCAGAAGTCACATGACACCAGGTTATAGTTGAACAACTTTATTTGAAATCACTAGCTTTCGGAGTGCTGCTCCTTCATCAAGTGAAGTGGATCCCAAAAGTGGTCCAAAAACTTGACATTTCGAAAAACTGTTGGACTATAACCTGGCGTCGTGTGACTTCTGACTTTCATTTATTATTGTCACATGTACCTAGGCACAGCGAAAAGTTTAGTTTTGCGTGCAGTACAGGAAGATCATTCCATACAAAGTGCATCAGGGTAATAGAACATAGCGAGGAATACAATGTTACAGATGCAGAGAAGGTGCACAAAGAATGAGAACAACATTAAATTTGAAATTTGAGAGGTCCTTTCAGAAGTCTAATAACTTAGGGAAGAAGCTGTTCTTGAATCTATTGGTACATGTTTAAGCTTTTGTACCTTCTGCCCAACGGAAGAGGTTTTAAGAGGTCATAACTCAGTGTGAGAGGGGTTTTTGATTATGTTGGCGGCCTTTCCAAGGCAGTGAGAAGTACAGATGGAGTCAATGGATGGAAAGTTGGCTTGTATGATAGACTGGGCTGTGTTCACAACTCTCTGTAGTTTCTTCTGGTCGTGGGCAGAGCAGTTGCCATACTAAGCCGTGATGCTCCTGGATAGAATGTTTTCTATGGTGCATCTATAAACATTGGTAAGAGTCTTTATGGACTTGCTGAATTTCCTTAGCCTCCTGAGGAAATGGAGGCAGTGTTGTGTTTACTTTTGAATGAATCCAGGGGTAACTGCTGAAAAAGCATGACTAATACGAGTGCCTGCTGCACTCAATTTTAAGGATCATGTTTCATGGAGCATAAGCATAGGTGTAGACCATTTGGCCCCTCAAGTCATTTCCTTCATTCAATGACATGTATGATCTACACGGGGAATCCTTAACGTCCAACAAACACCAAATAATTTCCATTTCAACGTTTTCAATCAACACCAAACATATTTAGATTGACTTTCATCACCCTTTATCTGAAGCAAGTGCTTCCTGACATCCCTCGAATGACTTAACTGCAATTTTAAGGTTATGCCGTCTTGTTCTGAATCCTTCCACTAGAGGAAAACCTCACCCTAGACACCCTACACCAATCCCACTAATCATAAACGTCTCATAAGATTACTCTTAATCTTCAATGCTCGACAGGATGGGTGAGAAACATGGCATAGTGTTGCTGATCTGGACACAATGGCAAGGCAAGGTCCCTGCAACATTACTCCCTGGTGTGACTTTCTGGAATTTTTTTCACCCAATGTAACTGGTGATGTGACAATGTGATTGCATAAATTGTTTCAACAAAGAAAGAAGAATTTAATACATTTGTTACAACACTCAACTTGCTTCGTCTGGACATTCGTGCAACTCATTAAACACTACAGACATACCAAATCGCCATAGTCTTACCAGACCATAGCACTGCTCTCTCAATACAGAAACAGATGAGTGGTGGTGATTTAACCTGAAGGCCAACATACCTCAGGCAAGGGGAGAGGTTGAGAAGGAGACTCCTTCACAGTAACCTCAGCCTGTACGGGAATTGAACCCATGCTGTCAACATCATACTGCTTTGCAAACCAACTGTCCAGCCAACTGAGCTAAACCAACCTCCTGTTCTGATGAGAGTATGGCCCTGAAACAGCAACTTGGATTCCTCTCTGACAGATACTGCCTGTGACCTGTTGAGTGTCTGCAGCAATTCATGGTTTTTGTGGTTACATACATTTGGCAGTGGTTCTGAAGTGTCTTATTCCAAAATTAAACAAGTAGCTTGCTAGTGGCTTTGCTTAAGCTAATTACTAGATTTTAGATTTTTTTGAAAAAATCATACCTCTCCTTGGCTTGGTTCAGTATCAGTAGCTGCCTTATTTTCAGATCACAGGCAGTCTGCATGGACACAATGAATTCTTGCAACTGAATGCAGCAGCTTACCTCAACCTTTGGCAAACCCGCTGATCAGTTTCAAACACATTGAGACGTTTGTGGGGCATGAACCCCAACAATGCTGGCCAACAATTTAATCAGCACTACCCGAGGAATAATAGATATTTCTAATCAACTTGGTCAGACATGGTATGACATACATCTAGAGGAGGTGGGACTTGATCCCCTAGCCCTGACGTAGGGCCATTACCATTGCATCACTAGAGTCCCAACAAATGATATATTTGGCCTCAGAGGCAGTACGACGAAGGCTCATTAGATTAATTACTGGAATGAAGGGGCTATCCTATGGAGAGGTCATGCACAATGAACCTGTGCTCTCTGAAGTTGAGGAAACTGATAGGCTTGGTGTTGAGAAGCTGCTTTCTTTGGCTACAGAGTCCCAAATGAGGAGTCATTCCTTGTGCTTTAAAAAGTCAGCCATTTAGGATTCAGGCAAGGAGAAATTCGTTCACTTAGAAAGATACAGACTTGGAAATTCTCTACCTCAGAGAGATGTTAATGCTCAATTGTTGAGTAAATTCAAAGGAGAGAAGTTAATTGATTGCTGGAGTCCAATGTAGTGGGAAAATAGGTGAGGTAGTTGGTCAGCTGATGGACTTATTAAAGGGTGGAGCAAGCTTGAGGGGCTGCATAATTTATTCCTGTTCCTATTTTCTTATATTGCTGTCTTCAGCATACCTTCTACTGCATTTTCAACACAAAATGCAAATGTGACTCACAGCTATTAATTTTAATAGGTGCTGTATGAAGCATCAAGTAATTAATCATGGTCAAACCAGTGATTTTCTTTTAACAATGAGGCAGATGACACAGCAGAGCTTTGAGAGAGATTTAGAAGGAGATGTGGAGAGATAAAGGGAAACAAATGGAAGAGTGAAGGTGATTATTGGTTAAGATTTCCCACAAACCAATATCAGATGCATCAGCAACATCCCATAAACAGCAATAATACAGTATATTAAACTTTACCAAATGGAGAAAGGACAGGTGGGCAGTTGACTTATCTGCTGATTTGGATCATTTATATGGAACCTTTATTGAAGTAAAAATCTGAAGGAACTTCAGGGGAGCATTATCAAACAAAAGTTGACATTGAGCTATTAAGACCAGAACTGAAGGAGCACAAATATCTCAGAAGGTTGTTGGGCCAGAAAAGATGGCAGGGGCCAGGAAGGTTGAAGTATGACAACAGGGATAGGAATTTTCATAAACGTTATCCTGCACAGTGCTTCAGATTTGTTGAAACTGAGGTCCATACATGAACAGGACTCCAGTCCTAATACAGATAACGCATATGGGGAAAGGTCAGCAGCAGCTTCCCTGATTTCAACAAACAGCCTCCCCACACCTATACACCCCTCCCATCCCCATTTCCCCGAGACATCAATTTCATAACTCACCTGGAAATCAATAGGCAACTGGAGGGTGATTTTGCCTGCCAGCAACCTCTGTGCATATGCTGCAAGGTGAGCTGAGTAGGAGGGGGAATTGGCAGCATTTTGAACAAGGCCTAGTCTAGTGCTTCCGAAACTTTTTGCCACTGTGACCCTAGGTGCGGTTTTCAATTATCACAACCCCTCAATGAGAATTACGAGAGCAAGTTCGGGAGGCCTGTGAAAGTGGCAGCCTGTCAGAGAGGGAGCAAAGCTGTTATTACTTGGAACTCTACAGTGGCTATCCTGGCCTCAGAGCTCAGAATTCAAAAATTCAGCTCACTTGGGGTCCCTTTGGGAAGGCTTAGCCTAGTTATTAGAATTGCAGCAAACTTTATCTCCCTCTGCTGGGTGGGGAAACAACTTGCTAAAGCTGTATTACTTGCTGCTTGTGGTGTTCAGTTGACTGTTAGATGATATCGAGCTTGGTTTTAAAACTTTAAGGCTACAGGAAGATCAATTTGTGAGAATATTCAAAGAAGGATCTCCACAAGGATGGAGCAAAGACAGCAAATTGGGGAAGAGAGCAGTAGAGTAAAGAAAATGAAACAATGATTTCAGAATTTGGGAGCTTCCCTCCATGATTTAGTAGGAGGTAGCAGTGGCTATATGGCAAAGTGACCTTTAATAAAACAGTCTTTGACACGAGTCTTAGAAAAGGATGCAGAAGAGCTTCAGCAGGATGTTACCAGCTGGGGATGACGGGCTTCACTTATATGCAGAGAGATTAGAGTAGTTGGATTGTCCTCAAAACAGAGGTGGTTCGTAGTTGACACATAACAGGCTTCCAAGATAAGGTCATTTGAGATAGTAGCTAATGTAAAACTTAGGCGAGAGGGTTAACAACCAGGGCTGAGAAATTTTACATAATTGACAACAAACCCAAAAGGTAGAGATTTTTTCAGACTTGTCTCAATCTAGGACATTAATTCCATAAATAATTTCCAAAGAGAGTTGAACATGTATTTAGAGTCATTGAGACATACAGCAGGGAAACAGAGCCTTCGGTCCAACTTGTTCATGCCAACCAGATATCCTAAATAAAGCTAGTCCCATTTTCCAGAATTTAGTCTGTATCCCTCTAAACCTTTCCTATTTATTTACCCAAGCAGATGCCTTTTAAATGTTGTGCAAAAAAAGAAGTTGCTGGAAAAGCTCAGCAAGTCTGATAGCGTCTGTGAAGAAAATAATGAACAGAGCAGTTCTTTGAGGGTCAGCTCAGGCATGATGGCCAAATAACCTTCACTTGGACTGCTATATTTCTCTGTTATTAAAGGGTTTGTTTTGGCATTTTCATTCCAGACTGTGTCAACACAATGTGATTTTTTTGTTCACAGATGCTGCCAGACCTGCTGAGCTTTTCCAGTAGCTTCCAGCAGTTCTTTCAGTTTTTATTTTAAATGTTGTAATTGTACCAGCCTCCACCACTTCCTCTGGCACTTTGTCATTCCACACATGCACCATCCTCTGTGTGAAAAGTTGCTCCTTAGATCCCTTTTAAATCATTCCACTCTCACCTTAAACCTATGCCCTTTAGTTTTGGATTCCTCCAACCTGGGGAACAGACCTTGTCTATTTACCCTATTCATGCCCCTCATGATTTTATAAACTGCTATAAGGTCACCCCTCAGCATCCGACGCTCCAGGGAAAATAGCCCCAGTCTATTCAGCCTCTCCCTATAGCTCAAACTCTCCAACCTTGGCAACATCCTTGTAAATCTTTTCTGAACCCTTGCACATTTCACAACACCCTTCCCATAGTAGGGAGACCAGAACTGCACACAGTATTCTTACAGTAGCCTAACCAATGTCCTGTACACCTGCAACAATGACCTCCCAACTCCTACACTCAATGCACTGACCAATAAAGACAAGCATACCAAACGCCTTCTTCACCATTCTGTCTACCTGAAACTCCACTTTCATTTTTCATTATTTCATCATATGTATTTAAGGATGAATAGTGTCCAGGACTATGGTCAAAAAGAATATATGAGAGTCTAAACAGAGCAGTTCTTTGAGTGTCAGCTCAGGTATGATGGGCTAAATAACCTTCACTTGGGCTGCTACATTTCTCAGTTATTAAAAGGTTTGTTTTGGCATTTTCATTCCAGACTGTGTCAATACAATGACCTTGTAATTAGACTGCATTATTAAGAAAGCTAATACTATAAAAAAAAACCAGACACATTCTACTGTCATTAGTAGTAGAATGAGCTAGTAAGCAACATACAGCAAACTCTTGAATACATCCTTTTAAAAATGTTGCATAACTTTTTATTCACTTTGCAACACACAATGACACACATGTATAACAACCTGTCAATGCTTCATGAATTCAGCATAAATGAGTAGTGCCACTGGTCTAACAAGCATGTCCACTAGCAACAAACAAATTGCAGCTGTGCATCAATTCAAGCCCATAAAGGCAGATAGGCAATAGACGCTGCAATTTTAAAAAGAAATCAATGTAGACTAATGGAAGCTGTACACTGAAAATGGATTCTGTAAAGTCAGGTGACTTTTGTTTGTGGAATCTGGACAAAAGACGACATGCCTGAAAATGCAAATAGGGTTCCCATGTCCAAATTAACTTTTTTTAAGATTCATTCATGTGACGTGGGCATCATCAGCTGGGCCAGAATTTATTGCCCTTCAGAAGGTGGTGGTGAGCTGCCATCTTGACAGCTGGGGTTCATTAGCTATAGGTCGACCTACAATGCAGTTAAGGAAGGAGTTCCTGGATTTTGTCCAAGTGACACTAGAGGAACGGTGATATATTGCCAGTTAGAATGGTGATGGGCTTGCAGGTAACTTACAGTGGTTATGTTCCCATGTATCAGCTGCTCATCCTTCTATACGGTAATGGTTGTGGGTTTGGAAGCTGTTATCCAAGGAGCCTTGGTAAATTTCTGCACCTCACAATTTCAATGGGAGAGATTTAAAATACAATGGACAGGTCTGGCTAACTCAGAGAATAAGACTCTTACCTCACCTCAGGTTCATGGATTCAAGCCCACATTTAGGAAGTAGTTTTAGTAAAGGAGGATTGTATATGGTGGTGGAGTCAGTGATGATCCTCTAACCCTCTGCACAGAAATCAAAAGCAAAGGGCTTGTGGTGCAGTGGTAACATCCCTACCTCTAGGCCGGAAGTTCTGGGTTCAAGTCCCACCTCAGGATGTGACGGCCATGGATGTATCAAACACATCCAAGTAGTTTGATTAAGATGATTTTAAAAGACAATGGCTTCTGTAATTGATCTTTGAAAATGGGACTTAAGGTAAAGCCAGTGAGGTTGGTCCATAGGGAAAGTTGATGGGATAGTGATCATACTTCCAACATCCAACCCCCTCTCCATGTATAATATTTCAATCACATTAACTCCAACCAATTGTGCAGACAACAGCTACTTCAAATACTGCTGTCACATGACCAAAACTAGCTGGAGAGGGAATAATCACCTTAGCAATCTACAAGGAAACACAGTAAGGTAGCCTATATCTAACGCCTCAGAGGGAGAAATCACACCCAGCCAAAGGACAGAAACTTATCTCTAAAGACTGTCATTCTCAGGCAGCGAAAAGAGACTAATTCATTTTACCGGTAAGTTATATATGTTGATGCAATGTTTTATTAGAAGAGTTAGTTATGAATGGCACTGGAACAGGTTCTGAGCCAAAACAAGATTTCATATTATGTGCCTCTTCTATTATTGATATTTAATGTTCAAGGGAAATTTTCCTTTTACAGAGAGAATCATCAGATCTGGAATGCTTGAACAGGGAATAGCCAGAGAAACAGCTTACCTTTATATCATTCTTTTGGGTAAAGAAAGACTTAAGGTGATATGTGGCAAAGATGAGGGAATGTGATAGTTTCTTTCAAAGAACCAGCAGAGAAGTAATGGATAGCCTCCTCCTGTTCTGTAAAATTTGGCTACTGCAAATCTCCATGGCAGGTGATTTATTCATGCTGACTTATTTGACAGATATTCTGAAAAAGTAGTTATTCATTTGATCCTTTGGTTTTGTGACTTGCCTTCATATCAGTCTTGGCTTTCAAATTTATTTCTTATCCATTCAGTTTTCTCACCTGAAACTCTTCCTGAAGGTACTCAGTCACATCTGAGAACCAGTTTTAAGGGAACTGGGCAAACTCCAGAGTAGGTAGGAACTGCCGATGCTGGAGAATCTGAGATGACAAGGTGTAGAGCTGGATGAACACAGC